>NC_058091.1:180843712-181146742 GCF_020171115.1 Neogale vison | reverse complement strand
GGAAATCTTAAAATTCTGACTTCTTTTTCCAGGAGCAGTCTCTGTGTAATTTGTCAGAATTTGTCACTTATTTATTTATTTATTTAAAAAAAAAAAAGATTTTATTTATTTATTTGACAGAGAGGGAGACAGAGAGATAGTGAGAGAGAGAGCATAAGCAAGGGGAATGGCTGGCCAAGGGACAAGGAAAGGGATGGACTGAGGGAGACGGACAGCGAGAGGCAGAGGGAGAAGCAAACTTCTCGCTGAGCAAGGAGCCTGATAGGGGGCTTGATCCTGGGACGCTGGGATCCTGACTTGAGCTGAAGGCAGATGCTTAACTGATTGAGCCACCTAGATGCCCTGGAATATTTCATTTAATTCAACATTTAGCTATAATCTTTCCACACTGATTTTCTTCCCAAGCAAAGAATGAAGTTCTTCAGTTAGTTGTCCAGGAGATCTCTTGCAGTGACATATTTACAGAAAATGTGTGATATTTAAAAATTAGACAAGAAGAATGCACACACCCACACATTTATAGATTTGCTACTACATGGGAGACAACGGTTTTCAAGTAAATTTCAATACTTACAAAATTAGATGAGCAAAATCATCAAATTGTTTTAGAATTTGAACTCCTGGATGATCTTTGCAATCAGATTAGGTAACATGTTTTTCTGAATGGAGACAGAAATTAGCAAGTGGATGGCTATTAAGAGTCTTAATAGTTTTTAACTTCTGCACAAAAAGGGTGTCTGATATTAATTCCCCTTAAACTGAGCCTCAAAAATAAACCCCAGCTACAGATTATTTTTAAAAGTAAAATAGGTAGATGGTCAAATAAATGTGGGAAATATTGCAGAGCCCATAATTTTTTTCCCCTTTCATGACTCAATAGCAAATAGGGTCATGGCCCAGTGTCTCACCTGCTAATCCAGAAGCTCATAGACAGCATGATTACTTTAATGACAGTTTTAAGAACCACAATAAAAATGACAAATCCTCACATTATTTGACCATGTTTGCAAGTGATTGGGACATTCCTTGTTAACACCGGGAGGACACCATGTGTTCTAGGCACTGTTTGTGAAACTGTCCACCTGATTAGTTCATGTTCTCTGTAATAACCTTGATAGCACTGAACATATGTTGTGGGCAAAAGCTGTCAAGCAAAAAAAGTAGTTAATTCCATCTATCTCTGTCACCTTTAATACGCACACTTACTCAGTTACTGAATAAGGCGGTGAAAGATTTGGATTATTATACTTTCAGTATTTTCACATGTAATAAAAATAGTCTGATGGATTTGAAATGACGAGAAGGAAATCATAAAAAATGACCACTCATTTTACTCAATTTAAATTCATAGCCTAGAACACTATAGCTAATAATTAGCTGTAGCTAATGAAACAAGGCACATGTAATTGACAAGACTGTACCAGAGAGGCACACTCTGTCATTTTCAGATACAGTACACTGCATATGCCAGAGTTTTCTAAAAATGAGAAAGCTTGAACGAGGCAGAAACCGTAAGATGAAAGAGGAAACAAAAACAAAAAAACCTTTTTTTTTCTTTTTAGAAACACATGGTAGCTTTACACATGTCTGGATTTTTAAATGTGTCTGATGTTTTTGTTAATGTGTTTAAGCCAGTGTTTCCCTAAGCATGATCATCCCCAGTAGTTTTTGCTGAAAGTTCTCCACTAACCACGTGTTTTATCTTTCGATTTTACAATCTGACAAATAAAAAGTTCCAGAATAGTGGGTTGTGCACACAGGTTTACCCAAGCCCAACTGCTATAATCACTTAGGGGTTGCTGAGTTCTCAGTATAGCTGGTCTGTTATAAATCAATTATCATCATTTCCTAAGGATTTATGACTCACACTTTAAGAATGTGCTCTTATGAGTCTTAATTTGACTTTGGTAAAATTCCCCTGGATTATAGAAATGACATACAGTTTTATTATGAGCCTGAGATGAACCTGATTAAAAAGCTAGGATATTTATTATTCAAGTCACAGCCATACTTCATTAGAAGCTGTGTTATGAATAACTTAACTCAATGCTGATTTTTATAACATTTGAAATCAAACATCAATACCAAGCACACGATGAGAGAAATGAATTTGTCTAATTTTTAGGTCACTCTGCAGAAACAGAATTATGTGAAAGTTAGATAAGTTATTTTAAAAACAAGCTGGCATAATAATGCAGTAATACTCAACATCCTAAAACATAACTGTGTGTTAACTGTGTTGATTTCCTTAAAGATGTGTTTTAAAATAACAAAGCTGTATTGGATATGGTATATTTAAAAATTGGGATAATGTGGCTCTTAATATTTTGGAAAGTATGAAAATGATAGCACAGATATTTTTTCCCTCAGTCTTTAATATTACAGTATGTTAAGTAAACCGAAAAAGACAAACTAAAACTGGGTAGATTACACAGAAATGCTGGCACAGTATTTATGTACAAACAAGCGTAGAAACTTATGTTCAGAGCAACCCTGGAGAACCTTTTGATTTTACAACCTGTCAAGGCTGTAAGGGTCAGAATGTTGAACAAGGAAATTACAGGGTACTCAGGGTCAGTAGTCATCTCCCAGCCAGAGTTAAGCACCAGTGTTTACAAAGATCTTTGTTTCTTCTTTTTTTCTTTCATCTATTGTCTTTTTGTAGCAAAGAGTGTCTGAAAGGATGCTAGCTAAAGCAAATGGAATGCTCTTCTGGCTAGACTTCTTGACCTGAATTTCTTATCAAACCATCTTCATAAAGATGTCATTACTGTTGAGTGGTAATTTTAATTGCATATCTTACTCTAGTGCAAGATACAGGCAGAGTAATTCTTTTTGAGGCTTTATCAGAATGTGTTTTAAAAATAACTGCAGAAATGGATTATTTACTATAGACTTAATCATTGCAGTTAATGAATACTACCACATGCCAAAAGAATTTCATAGGTCAGCACATCTAAGGAATCACTTTGACATGATTACACTTATAAAAATAAAATGCTGTATGGTTAGATTTTTATTCTAAGTGTGAAAAATATTTAAATCAAATGTTGCATCTTTAAATGATTTTAAAATGTTTAAAATAACAAGCTCTGTAGATACATTTATCTTCTTTTATCTGGGCTAAACTCTGTTCATATTCTGAATATATTTTAACCTTAACAATGAGGAAGTGATAATGACCTCAGGAGTGTGTTCAATCTCCTTTGACCCAAGGATAAAGGGCTTGAGAAACTTGAATTCATGATTTTCCATGATCCATGGGAAGCCAAGGATAGCAGTTGTACAATTTCATCATCTTTAAAAGCATGATATATCCATGGAAGCTATTCTCTAAGAGTAATTTAGGGACTTTTGTTAGGTCCATTTAATCTTTTGGATTATTAAGAAACCAATTGCTAAGTAGCCACTATAGTATAATAAAATTGTCTTTTACAGCATTTTGTTAAATGTCAACATTTATATTAGTCTTCATCATTATGATCTTTCTCTTTCAGTATAAAACTGTCAGAGAATTCATTATCATGGAGCTCAGTTTCACCCTTAGACCACAAACTCAGGAAAAGAGGGACATGGTAACAAGAATCCTTAGAAATGGGATATATTCAAGAACTTTCCGTATTGCTAAAATGTTTAAATCCTGGCCTGAACTGTTTAGCATTCTACATTGTCTTGCATATTGAAGACTATAAAAAACATGTTCTGAATATCAGGACGTTACATAGCATACTATAACAAGGAAATTTTATCTTTCCACAATCAGGATTAAAATTGTGCATATGGAAGTAAATCTTTTAATGCCTTTACATTTGATAAACAATATTGCATTTGTGTTTTGTGTTACCTATCATTCCTTGACTTGTTGGATTGCTCTTTGCCAAAAATCTCCTCCTGTATATACTATAATTCTATACTGTGTATAGCATATGCAAATATTTCTATTACTGTATATAGTATATGTAAATATTTCTATTGATTCCTCATCCCCAAATCCACATTTCTTTTCCCTTTGTAATAGTATTAACTTCTATTTCCAAATTTTAGGCTTCATGTATACTTTAGTATTTATTGCTGATTATGTTTCTCTTTTATCATTTCCTTCTGTTGACTTGTCAGATCATGCTCGTTAGTTTTAGTGCTAATGCTAAATGCCTTAATTTCATCACTGTTGGTGCTTCTCTTAAGTTTGCTGTCCAGTTTGACCCCTCCTCTTGGCTTTACTTTTGTTATCTGTGAAGATAACACGGTCCAACTCTTTCAGACCTCTTTTTTTTTTTTTAATTCTTGTGGTTGTCAAGCCTTCTGTGTGTGTTTGTTTTGTTCTGCCTCTTGCTCTTTGTAAGTCTGAGTGCTTTCTTTTCTTTGTCGTTTTTTTCAAGTATTGTGGTTAGGTCCTGAGCTTCTAATGATTCTTTCTAGAAGTCTATGCATTTCTGTTTGGCATTTCAGTTTTCTTGTAAAATTACCTGCATTAAAAAAATGAGAATAGACCTCAGTAGCATGCAGAAAGGAAGCCTCTGAGACCGCAAGTGTCCTCTTCAAACAAATGCCATGGTTTAAAATATACTTATTCAAAGACATTTATCATAACATTTTAAAAACCATTTCCCTGAAGTGTCTGCTTCAGAAACAGTGTTACTGAGGAATGAGCTTTAGGCAATTACTAAAAAAGTTGATTATGTAGGGGTATTTTCCATGCACTTATATTTCCTGTTCAGTAAATGCCTATTTATGGCAAAACTGTTGGTGACAACTGGACTCTGTCCTGTTACTATTCATGCAAAACAATGTTGGCGTTTTCTTCTTCCAAAATATGTAGTTCATTGATTTGTTTTTAATTCTATAAAATGATGTATGTGGTAAAAAATGTTTTTAAAGAAAACAAAACAAAATGAAAACTAGTAATTTCCCTATTTCTTATAATTTTTCCTTTTGGCAAATAGCACAGCAGCTTCTCTTTTTTAGTTGCTTGTACTTACCATTCTTTGCTTTTTATGTAATTCATGTATTTATTATGTATTTTATATATATATGTTATAAATATACTACTATATATACTATAATTATATACTATATATAGTATGTATATTTACTTGCTCTATTTATATTATTTGCATATTTGTTCTTTTTCTTGAGTTATGTACTCTGAAAAATATATATTACCTATTCTTTGGAAAAGATGAGGAATTTAACACATATAGCTTCCTGTATTCCCCCCACCCATTATCCAATTTCTGGCTGGTTTATGATTATAATTTTTACTTTCTTTTAGTAGTTTATATTCCATTTAAGTCATGTACTAAAATTTGATTTATTGACATTGTGCTTTGAGCCATTTATTTAAGTTTTTGGTAGATATCATCTACCATGCATTCAACCCCTTGGATATTCCTTTACTTAACTCTAAATTTCTTTACATTTTCTGAATTTTCCATTGTAGTTATAACATGTGTTCCATATTATCTTTTTATATTAATTTATTTTCACTTGTAGGAATATTCATTCTGGAATGCAGATGACTGCAAATAAGAAAACAAATATCTAATTGTACTTTGATGACATGAAGATACACATACATTACAATTTTTATAGCTGGGGTTCCTGGTTGGCTCAGTTGGTGGAGTATGAGACTCTTGATCTTGGGCTTGCGAGTTCAAGCCCCACATTGGATATAGGGATTGCTTAAAAATAAAAAAATCTTTAAAAAAATTTTACAGCTATAAAGACTAGCCAGTGCCTCAAGGATCTAGGCTCCTCTTGTCTTCCTGTTCTGTCATCTTTACTGTGTAGCTTTTATGCTAATTATATTAGTAAGTTTTGTGTCTACACTCCAGGAAGAGGGAGAGGAAGACTTCTACCCGAATTTCACTGGTCATAATTGTGTAACATGGTGATTCTAGCTACAAGGGAAGCTAAAAAATCAAGATTTCACAGCTTTCAGGAAGACAAAATACATACAGTAACTTCCATATCTTCTTCTAATAACATATTTTTCTCAGAGTAAATGGATGATAAACTGTCACAGTTTTCACATGTCTGAAGACTTCCAAATTTTGCTCTTTCTCTTGAACTTGCTTTTATGGCAATTGGACTTACATATTCCAAATAACTTCCCCTTAGGACTTACTTTATATTGCTTTATTATATTTAAGCACCTTATTACGAGAAGTCTGTTTCAGATCTGATCCTCATTGTGTTGTGATAAACCTGCAGGGGTGGTAGCTGTTTATTTTTTCATCTAAATTGGATAATTTCTTAATCCTCCTGGCATTTTAAATTTCATCATATCGTGTTTAGCTTTGGATTGCTTTTCACTGATATAGCTTGTTATTATTTGGTCTTTTAAATGTGAATTTTCTCATTTTTAAAATTCATCGAGATATAATGCATGTACATAAAGCTCACCCATTTAATGTCCACTCATTTTAAATATATTTACAGAGTTGTGCAACAGTCATCATTACCTAATTTCAGAGTATTTTCATCTTCCCTTGTATCTGTTAGTAGTTACTCTTCATTCACACGTCCCGGTCTTTCTTAGGCAACTGGTAATCGACTTTCTATACTCATAGATTTGCCTGTCCTGTACATTTCATATTAAAAAAGGCCATTTAATACAAGATCTTTTGTAACTGGCTGATTTTATTTATTGTAACATTTTTAAAGTTCATCCATGCTGTAGCATGTATCGGTACTTCATTTATTTTTATTGCTGAATAATATTTCATTATAGGGTTATACTACGTTTTGTCTATCCATTGATAGACATGTCAATTGGTTCCACCTTTGGACTGTTATGAATAGTGCTGCTGTGAACATCTGTGTGAAGGTTTGCATTGACATGTTTTCAGATCTTTGGGGTATTTACTTAGGATTATGTTTTTTGTGTTACGTGGTAAGTTTATATTTAACTTTTTGAGGAACTTCAGACTGTTTTCCAAAGTGGATGAACAATTTTGGGAGTTCAAATTTCCCCACATCCTTGACAAGACTGGTTTTTATCTCTTTTTGATTATAACCATCCTAGTTGGTATGAAGTTGTGGTCATTTATATGATTTTGATTTTCCTTTCTTTAATGACTGATATACGTGTTTATTAGCCATTCACATATCTTCTTGGAGAAATGTCTCTTGAAATCTTTTGCCCATTTTATTAGATTAATTCTTTTTGTTTTCAAGTAAGTTACAAGAATTTTTTAAATATCCTGGAAATAAATCTTTTCTTTTTCTTTTACATCTTAATTTAATTTTTTTTCATGTTCCAGGATTCATTGTTTATGCACCATACCCAGTGCTCCATGCAATATGTGCCCTCCATAATACCCACCACAGGCCCACCCATCTCCCCACCTCCCTCCCCTCTATAACCCTCATTTGTTTCTTAGAATCCACAATCTCTCATCTTTTCTCTCCCCCTCCAATTTATCCCAATTCACTTCTCCTTTCATTCTCTGAATGTCCTCCATGTTTTTCCTTATGCTCCACAAGTAAGTGAAACCATGTGATATTGACTTTCTCTGCTTATTTCACTCAGCATAGTCTCCTCCATTTCCATCCATGTTGATACGAAAGTTGGGTATTCATCCTTTCTGATGGCTGAGTAATATTCCATTGTATATATAGACTACATCTTCTTTACCCATTCGTCTTTTGAAGGGCATCTTGGCTGTTTCCACAGTTTGGCAATTGTGGACATTGCTGCTGTGTCTTTTATCCAATATATGATTTCCACTTATTGTCTCCCATTCTGTGAGCTGCCTGTCCACTTTTTAATAGTGTCCTCTGACAAAATTTTTAATTTTGATGAAGTCTGCTTTTTCAGTCTTTGTTACTTGTGCTTTTGGTGTTGTATCTAAGAAATTGTTGTGTAACTCAGGATTATAGAGGTAATCCTATTTCTTATCTAAAAGTTGTACAGGTGTGTGTGTGTGTGTGTGTGTGTGCATGTGTAAGGCAATGACATTAATTACAATCACAGTGTTCTGCAACTATTACTACTATCTAGTTCTACAATGTTTTTATCACTCCAAATGGGAACCCCATACTCAGAGAGTCATTCCCCTGTTCCCTTCTCCCATTAAAACCACATATCTACTTTCTGTCTCTATAGATTGGCCTATTCTGGATATTTTATATAAGTGGAATCATACAAGATGAGACCTTTGTATCTAGCTTCTTTCACATAGAATAATGTTTTCAAGAGTCACCCATATTGTGGCTTGCAGTGTTTCATTCCTTTTTATGTGTGAATAATATCCCATTGTATGGTGTTATTTAAATGAACCAAACATATCCTCTGTGTGTTAGCTACTGGATTGTTAATTTTTTTTAATAGCAGACTGAAATCTGTTGGATCAAAAGCCTGCTAGAGCCAAACTCAAATTTTTACATCTACTTATTTTTAAAATCATCTAAACAAGCAGATTTTTAGACACATAGAACATACCTATTTTACATACTTCACAAAAACTTCACAGAAAGATGAACTTATTGATAAGATATGGCCTTGTCACTATAAGGCCCAAAGCTGCTACCCATTTTATGGTTGTCTGACCCAGACACTTCTTGCTGTGCTGTTTATTGACATCATATAGATACATATATCCCTTCCCCAATCACCCTGTCCCCTAGAAATTTCCTTTCCCTCCTTCCCTTATCAATAGCTACACTTGTGCTATAGCTTCTGGACAGATACTACCCTGAGACGCTTTTCCTCTATGAAAATCTGTTAAAGCGTCACCTAATGATACAGTGTGTGCTTCTGCCAAGTTGTAGTCATATTTTTTTTTTTCTAGAATAGCTTCCAAATCCCTTGAATCTCTACATATGGGTATTACCACATTTTGTTTATCAGTTCATCCATGGATGTACCTGTCTTTGGCTATTGTGAATAGTACTACTGAACATTTGTGTAAAAGTTTTTTTAACATATTCTTTCTTTCTTACTGGTTATATATCTAGGATTGGGACAGCTGGGTGATGTGCTAATTCTATGTTTAGTGTTTTGAGAACACATCAAGAGGATTTCCTTCTTGGTTGTACCATTTTACAATCTCACTAGCTGTGCATGAGTGTTCTAATCTCCACATTCTTGACAACATTGGTTATTTTCTAGTTTTTGCTTTTGTTTTATTATGACCACCTTAGTGGATGTAAAGTGGTACTTCATTGTGGCTTTGATTTCGATGTGCTTATTGACCATTTGTATATCTTACTGGAGTAAGATATGTCCATTCAAGTCATTTGCCCATTTTAAAATTTGGTTGGTTCTGTTTTATGCTGTTGTTATTGTTGTTGAGCTGGTTCTGTAGTTTTAACTCTTCTTTTTAGGTTTGAAATTTACATTGAATTAATTTTTGTGCATTGTGTGAGATAGGAAGAGGTACTCATTGTTTTACACGTAGATATCCAGCACCATTTGTTGAAATGGTTGTTCTCTTCTCTGTTGAACTGGAATGGCATTCTAGATAAAAATCAATGACCATAAATGTCAAGGTTTATTTCTGGAATTTTAACTTTGTCCCATTGATCTTTATGCTTATTCACGTGCCAGTATCACACTGTCCTGATAAATGTAACTTTGCAATAAGTTTTCAAATCAAGAATGTGATCACTCAGACTTCCCTCTCCCTTTTCAAGATTGTTCTGAATCTCTTGCAATTTCAAATGAATTTTAGGATCAGTCTGTCAATTCCTTCATTTTATTTAACCATTAATTTTTTTAGTATTTTATATTATTATTTCTTTACTTTGTTTACTCTGTTTCTATTTTTGGAATCCCTGTTAAGTAGCTTCTGAATTCTCAGTTCATTAGGACTAGATGGTTTTATCTTTCATGTCTACTTCATTCTTCTTTCTTCGTACTCTCTATCCCTTTGCTTTTTTGTGTGTGATAAGAGATTATCTTCTTTTAGTGTCCCAGGTTTTTAATTTACCCCTCAGTTATTTCTCTTGTGCTATTAAATGCCATACTTTTAAAAAAGTAATACTGTGGGATTTTTAATTTCCAAGATTTATGATGGGCTCTCTAGATTTTCCCATACAGATTTCATATCCTTTATTGTCTCCTCAATAGGGAGTTTCTCTGTAAGTATAGCTTAGTGCTTTTCTTTCATGGTGTTTTAAAAAAAATTTTTCTCCAAAAGTTTGGTGACTTTTTAGGGATGGTGTGGTCAGGGAAATATGTTTTCAGAACTCCAACATTATTCTTTCTTCTAAGGATAGACTCTACCCTCTATTACTTTTGGAGGAAAAGTTTATTGGTTGCATGTGACATGGTTATCTTTTTTGGTTTTGGTCTTCTGGTATGTTCTAGGAGTCAAGTAACTCCTTGGGGAAATTCTCAGAGTGTCAAGATTTTCTCTCTTCTATCTAGATTTTTGGTAATTAACATTGTGTTCATCTACACAACCAAGCAGAATAGGGAATAGGGAGAACAACCCAGTGGTTCTGACTTTGGGTTCTCTATTAATTGCTCAGTGTTTTCCTCAGTGGCCATTTCTGTTCATTTTATCCATTACTCACAATCTTGGATTGCTTCTACTGCTATTAGCAGCCTTTTGTACTCATACTTCGATTTGATTGTATTTACCTCTTCAGGAATTTCTTTCCTTTTTTTTTTTTTTTTTAAGATTTTTCTTTATTTATTGAGAGAGAGAGAGAGACAGAAGGAGCAGACAGAGAGTGAGAATCAGGTTCCCTGTTGAGCAAGAGGACTATGCAGGGCTTGATCCCAGGACTTTGAGATAATAACCTGAGCCAAAGGCAGATGCTTAACCCACTGAGCCACTCAGATATCCCTCTTCAGGAATTTCTTATCATTTCTGGTCCCTGTGTGGCTATTTTTATTTTGTCGACTCTGTTATGTCTTACTTCTCTTAAAAGACGTTTTATTGGGGAGCCCGGTGACTCAGTGGGTTAAGCCTCTGCCTTTGGCTCAGGTCATGACCTCAGGGTCCTGGGATCAAGCCCCACATCAAGCTCTTTGCTCAGCAGGGAGCCTGCTTCCTCCTCTCTCTCTGCCTGTTTCTCTGCCTACTTGTGATCTCTCTCTCTGTGTCAGATAAATAAAATCTTAAAAAAAAAAAAAGACCTTTTAATATATTTCAGTTCATACATTCTGTAAATAAGACCTTAGTCTTTTCAGTTCATCATTTGGATATAAATATGTCTTACAAATAATTTTAAACATATAGTTTATTTATTTTTTTAAAGATTTTATTTATTTATTTGACAGACAGAGATCACAAGTAGACAGAGAAACAGGCAGAGAGAGAGGAGAAAGCAGGCTCCCCGCTGAGCAGAGAGCCCGACGCAGGGCCCGATCCCAGGACCCCAGGATCATGACCCGAGCCAAAGGCAGAGGTTTTAACCCACTGAGCCACCCAGTTGCTCCAAACATATAGTTTAAATAATAGTTTCTAGTAGAAAACTATTACGCATCTATTTTAGACATACAGTTTGAATAATAATAAATAATAACTACTTTCTTCCTTTTTTTTTTAAGATTTTATCTATTTGATAGAGAGAGACACAGAGAGAGAGGGAATACAAGCAGGGGGAGTGGAAGAGGGAGAAGCAGGATTCCTGCCGAGTGGGGAGTCCGATGTGGGACTTGAACCCAGGACCCTGGGATCATGACCTGAGCCCAAGGCAGACACATTTAATGGCTGAGCCACCCAGGAACCCAATAATACGTAGTTTCTAATAGAAAACTATGCATCAATCTGTGGGCTTATAAGAAGATTGTGTTTTCTGTATATATTATTCCATATTATCTATCCTGCTATAGGAATGAATTTGATCTGTGTGCTTAAATTTATGTACATGTAAATATGTTTGTGTGTGTGTGTGTGTGTGTGTGTATGTGTGTGTATGTTGAGGGGGCAGAGGGAAAGAGAAGAGGATAGATTATATACCTCAATTGTCACAGTTAAGCTGTCATTCCTGGCTATAACTATTTAAGATATTTATTTATAAAGCTAATAAAAAATATTGAAGTACATACTCTTTGCCTTCATTGATTTCAGACACTATTCAGGTTAAATGTGGATGTCTGTTTGAATATGACAATGTTTTTATACTTTTCATGTATGTAGATGAGCCCTCACTGTATCTATGTGACTATACCTATAAGTTTATCCTTTTTTTGTTTTCATTTTGAGCTGTAAATTTTAAAAACCTGTGCTCTTAGAATTGCCTTCACTTCAATTTTCTGGAGCTCTTTCCGTGGAAAAATGAACCTGTCCAATGAATTGCTTAGTTCTTGTATGATAAATAACATATAATTGCATTTTAAGAACCAATATTGAAGTATTTAAAATATCTTTAAAATGTTGAAGCAGAAAATAATTTTTAAGACATCTTTTATAAGGCTTAGTTATAAACAAAAACTGGTGGGAGGCTCATCCCAGTGAGGTTTTTCCTATCTAAGTAATACAGTGATTGAAGAGGAAAATAAAAGGTAGAGTGAAATGATGGTAAGTACAGTTGTCACAAGAATCATGTTTTTTTTTATTGGATAGATATTATCATCAGACTTGATAAAAACTTCATTGATCACCCTCTGGCACTTTTTTCTCCTTTATTTCCCATGAAAGGAAGAGCTAATGAGAAAAACTAAAGAGGATTTCAGAAGTAAGTCACACATTTCTTAGAAATCCACATATCAAGAAAGCCAGTTGACTGTCTGGAAATAAATGATTAGAAGGTTTAGCAAAAATTGTGAGTTACGTCAACAGAATTCTCCAGAGCTAAGCCTTTCTTTTATAAGTGGGAGACTGAAAATTGAGACTTTGATTCTGATCTATAGGTTCAAAGAGACCAGAACATACCACATATGTATGGCTTAAGAGAAGCAGGAACAGATCGGGGGACTGTGGCATCTGGACTCTAAAATTTAAAGGATAGAAATCTAAAGATGTCTGTTTATAGCAAAATATAAATCAACTAAAGTATGTAAAGTTTAATGTAAAAATCTTTATTGTAATTATATAGATCGTTACATTATTTTGCTCTTGGTCTTTATTTATTTATTTATTTTTTAAAAAGATTTTATTTATTTATTTGACAGAGAGAGAGAGAAAGAGAGATCACAAGTAGGCAGAGCAGCTGTCAGGGAGAGAGGGGAAAGCAGGCTCCCCGCTGAGCAGAGAGCCTGATGCGGGGCTCGATCCCAGGACCCTGAGATCATGACCTGAGCCAAAGGCAGAGGTTTAATCCACTGAGCCACCCAGGTACCCCCTCTTGCTCTGTATTTTAGAGCTGAGATTACATCTGTTGATTGAGATTGATTGAAATATAACCATTCATATTTAATAAGGTCTTACTACATACCAAGTAGGTACTGTGAAAATTGTGAAGAACATACATGGTTAATTCACTGATGGAATTAGCAGTCAGTAGGGACTAAGTTATTAAACAACCAATTAAAAAAGAGACTGATAAATGCAGGGACATGTCACTGAATCTGGAAGTGTTGATGAGGTTTTTAAGAGGAAATGATTAGTATATAAATGAATGAAAAAAAGAGCTAGGTAGAAAAATTGAGAGAGGTAGAAAAAGTAGGGACATTGTTTCAAACAGTGAAAAGAACATGTGCAAAGCTTGTGAGAGAGAGCATTACACATTCAAGAAGGATGAAAATGGTTAACTGTGGCTAGAGGAAAGGCGTGAGTTAGGGAAAAGCAGGAGTAAAACCAAAAGCTGTTCAAGACCAGGTAATGAAAGACTTCATAGCTACCTAAATATATTTAAACTTGATCCGAAGGGTGATGGAAAGCCACTGAATGGTTTCATTAGGCATTGTCTTTACTAGGTTTGTGCATTGAAAATGTGCTAGGAAGAAGAAAGGCTATAGGAGATGAGAGCATTGACCAATCTTTTGTGGTAATCTACATAAGATATGATGGTCTGATGGTGCCTTAGACTGGCATTGTAGCAATATGGATGGGATGATTTGACAAATTCAGAGACAGAAGGTAAAACTTCAGAGGATTTGGTAGTTAATTATATATGGGAGAGCTGAACAAGGAAAAACCAGTCATTCATGGCACCTAGCTTCCTACCAGGGCATCTAGGAGAATGGTGGTGAAATTCACAAAGTTTGGACATGTTAATTACCATTAGATCAATTTTACAACTCATTGTTACCATGGGTTGGTTTATGGGTTCCATTCCAGAAAGAAGAAAGCTGGACCTTAGTTTGGAGGACTTGCATGGCATTCCTAGTTATGAAGTAGCATGTCAGAGCTCAATCTAATGTCCAGGTGTTTGGTAGATTTGACATTTTTCTTTTCATTATTTGAGTCAAAGAGTTATTTAAACTATTTAATTATCCATTCAAATGTTAGTATGTATTCACTGCACTTATGATGAATAAATACTGAGCATTCAAGTCAACAAGATTTAGTCCTTGTCCTAAAGGACCTTGGAGTCCTGATTTCTGATTTGCAGCAAGTAGCGACGAGGAAGAAATACACTGGTTGAGACTTGCCTTACAACTCCATACTTAATTTAGTGGCAAACATTAAGTTCTAATGCATTATCTGAAAAGCAGTGTTAAATTTCAGTCTTGACATTTTTTCCTTTTTCCATTCTATTGGGAATTTTTTTTTAAAAAAAGAAAAACTGGTATTGTGGCAGTGTGAACTTACTGACATTCAGTGTTAATTCTCCTCCAGCAGAACCCTAAAGTTTAGTTAGGCAAATTGATACGCCATTTTAAAACTGTATTTCCTAGCCCATCTTATGTCTAGAGCCATCCCATGGGACTTCTAAATTGTCTTCTTAAAAAGAGGTCATATGCATTTCCACACCTTTTCTTATATCCTGCTACCTGGAGGGCTAATGTAGCAGCTGGAGCTCAAGCAGCCATTTTGGACTATGTAAATAAGTCCAGTAGTGGCACAGCAGTGAGCTGGACGGCCCCTCAATGCATGCCATGGAGACCCTATGGAAGTCTGGGATCAGAAACACCAGGCTTCATTTATGTGAAAAAGAAATTCCTATTTGGTTTAAGCACATAATATATTTTTAAGTAGCCAAACCCACTTCTAACTCATACTTTTACAAACAACAAACTGAAAACCTCAGCTAAGGAATTGTCCCTGCACTCATTAAAAGGACAAACCCAGGTTAAACACTCTTAAGAATCCTTTATTTTTGTTATGCTTTGTTATGCTAGGAACAGGAAATTACTTTCCAGTCAGAAAATTCACAGCTGTGAGGCAAGTTGCATGATTCTGTCTCCCAGTATACTCTGAAAAGCAAGTTAGTTATGAGATGATCTACTCATATGTTTATTCTCTGAGGAAACAGTAGCAGTGGCATTCCCCAAGGACACTAAACCCCAGTATACGTGTAACAAAAGAAAACTGTAATCTTATTCACTGGTCTTTTCCCATCTGCTTTGGTTAACATCTCTATTGGTCCAAAGCTAAGGCTTGATCAGTTAGCTTTGATAACACAGTTTTTGTTCTATAAACCCTGTCCTTCCTATCCTTTATCAGCTAATCTATATAGGATGAGTTGCAAATTTACCGTGTACGAATTTTTGGCTTTGTTTTGTCACCTTGAGTACTGCTGGGTTCAAATATCGTCTCTATTTCTTCATAAGAATAAAGTTCTGTATAAGGAAAAACCTTAATATATATTTCAAAAGGTTATTAATTAAGTGTTCATTTTAATCAGGGTGATTTGAACTTTCAAATAGGCTATGAATTTTTTTCAGCAATACTTCTGTCCCATATAGAATGAATGAAAAAAAACAAAAACATAGTCTTTTTCCCAAATCCGGGTGTATTTTAACATATAAAGTTCAATTAAAAAAACCAGCACTATAGCTACACTTTTGATACTGAAGAGGTGTTACAAATGTAATTTCTTTCATTATATATCTTTCGTTATATATCTTAGAAGAGTAAATACAAAAATTAATTTATGATTGCCATCATAAATCCCTTATCAATTGTGATCACATGTGTATGGCTTAAGAATTAACTTTACACCATTACTGAGGGGAAAATTAATTGTTTATAAAACTGGTAATCACTCAGTACTCAGGATATCCAACAAGTAATTGATCTGCAGCTTTATCTTCTTTATTCTTATAAGAGTAATTGTCCAGAAATGACAAACGTTGCCAACTATTTTTTTCTGAGACAATATAATTGTGAAATATCCAATTAGACTTGGAGTTTCAGATCAATATTTTGATAGTTCTTCAAGATGAAGCATTCTTTTGATAGTGGCCAAAATTAAGGGCTACATTAAGAAGACGATTTTCAATAAGTGATTTAGCGTTGTGTCTAGCACAGTGTAATTAATGATATGTCTATAACACTGCCAGAACATTAAGTGGAATTTACTAACAAATGCTGTTAGGTTTTCACTTCTGCTCTGATGATTTGCTTTACATTAATATAAATGAGGTAAAATTAACACCAGCTCATAGTATAGCAGCCCATTTAATTTGGTTGAATATTTTTCAGCTGCTTTCAAGTAATGCATTTGGTTTCAGTGATAATAAAAGGAGAAAATTTATTATGTTTAATTTTAGAACAAATAATTTTGTGTATAGTTTTTAAATTTCTTATGACTGTTTGCCAGTCTCTCAGATGCAAAACAAAACATTGTACCATATTTAAAAAATCAATTCTTAGTAAAAATTTTTGTCATATACAATAAAAGAAAAGAAAGAAGTATTGAGGAAAATTTTATTTTCTGGGGGAACTACCTGGAAAAAAACATTTCTTTTGTAACTAAGGGTATGCCAGTACATTTATCATTGAGCATTTCTACTTGCTTTGTATCAGAAAACCATATTTTGCTCACGTTTTCCTTCTTATGCTTGTGGAGAGAAGATACTTATTTTAAATGGAGCCTCTCCCTAAACATTAGGAGTCACTTGAAAAAAAACATCTTTCTAAAAATTTTTTAGACAGGAGTGGAGCAAAAAGTAGTTACCAAATGAGAAGCAAAACCCAAAATCTCTGAGGTAGCTATTTTAGAGCAATATGATAGAAAGAAGACATATGGTTAAATTGATGGAACAAAAAGAACATGTGAGACTATCACTTAAAGGAGTGATAGTATGGGTCAGGATGATTAGGAGAGCTCTGAGGAAAAGGTGTGTATTGCAGTGTGAATAGGTGTTCTGATCCTGGTTATGTCAGTTGACAGAGGGTCACAAGTAGGACAAAAAGCAGAGAGGACTAATCACTCTCAGCTTAATTGTCAACATGCTTCTAAACTACAACAACAAAAAATTAAGTACACGTGTTGCGTTCCTTTTGGAGAGCTGGATACAATGAGGCATGAAAGCATAGGGAGCCTGTTCTTTTTTGTCTACACTTCACTATTTGCAGTCCTAGAGCACCAAATATCTAAATGTTTAGTAAAAATTGATGCACGCTAATTTTGGAAGAAAGAGTGAAGAGACAGTTGCTGGTACTGGGCTGAGTAGAAATGCATGGGTCTGCAGTGCTTGCTTTTCCTAGCATAAGGGCCAGCTGAAGGTAAAGTCCCTAGCGTTTGTGTTGAAGGTATCTTTTATACAACAAAGAACTGAGAAGGTTGACATCCTTCTCAGGGAGGGAGGAGGACGTATGATATGGATAACAGGCAGATTCCAAAGGGAAGTCTTGGACTCTACTCTCTCAGGTAAGAACTTGTCCCTTGGAGGCATTTTCAGCTCATTTCTTTTGCTGTGTGGACGGGTATGTGCACTGGGCCCTGCTTTTATTTACTTCTAAGGGAGAAGCAAGGTCATTCTCAGAGGAGAGGAAAAAGAATGTGACCACAAGGGGACCTATTTGTTTTTCTTTGATTTGACTCTGGAGCCTGTAACTTTTAGGTGACAGCCCTAAGACTATGATTCTAACCCTGGCTTGACCCTGTTGGGTTGCTGGCAATGAGAAATATTGCTTTACCTAATCCAAAAAGAATATCACATACAAGTGTTGTCACTTGTACGTGACCCTGAAATTGTGTTGTGAGATCTTTAACAGTTGTGTTACCTTTATCAGTTATCTTTAACAGTTCCCTGGGGGATGTCGGATCCATTTTTAAAATTTTGGGTTTTTTCCCTTAAATGGAAGGAAGGATTAGACCATGTTTCATACATGGAAATTTAACTTAATTTCTAGCTGTACCCTCTTCTATGTGGAAGTGATTACATACAAAGTGATCCAAAAATCCCATGCTATATTTCAAAGCCATGAAAGCCCAATAATAAGAATGATAGCCATTTTTTGTTTGTGTAGAAGTTACCTATGGATTAAAACAAACAAACAAAAAAACCCGCTCAAACACTCAACCACTGTCTCACAAAAGGTTTAAACTCCTTCTCCCTACTGCTCACCACTCCTAGCACCAGCCGGAGGATGTTATTATACACATGGAAACTGAACTCTCTTTTCCCAGACAGATAACTAACTCCTGGCCCCTTGAATGCTGTCTAGCCTCTGAGCCACACATTTCTTTTCTTTCTTTTTTTTTTTTTTTCTCCCTCCCTAACACTGACTCCAGCTGATCTCTGACACTTGTTATTTCAGGGAGGGAGGTAGATGGGAGGACACTATTACAATAATGCCAGGGTTAGGATGATATGGATGTTGACTACGGTACTGTGGGTAGGAATGAGGATTTAAAAAGCTTTTCCATAAAAATGAATTGACAAATGTTGATAAGTTTGGATGCAGGGAGAGGTGACTCAGATCTTTCAAGTGTGGTTTCCTGATGACATTAAGGAAGTCAAAGGGGGAGTCAGCTGGAAGATGGAAGTAGTAAGTTTGTTTTTTAACACGGCCAAAGTCGTGTTAAGCTATCAAAGCCAGGGACACCTGGGTGGCTCAGTGGGTTAAAGCTACCAAAGTCAGTATTCCTAGGTGGTAGTTGGGATTGTACTTTATGGTCAGAGCTGTAGGAAATATATTTAAGAAGTGGTTACATGGGTTCAGATGTGAATGTCATGAGAGTTAACGGAGGAGAGGAGTGGATAGAGAAGAGGGAGGCAGGAATCTGACCTTGGGGAGTTTACACATTTGCAGAGGAGGGAGAGGAGTTGGAAAAGCTGGCAAAAGAGTTGTGTGAGGGGCACCTGGGTGGCTCAGTGGGTTAAGCCTCTGCCTTCGGCTCGGGTCATGATCTCAGGGTCCTGGGATCGAGCCCCGCATCAGGCTCTCTGCTCAGCAGGGAGCCTGCTTCTTCCTCTCTCTCTCTGTCTGTCTCTCTGCTTAATTGTGATCTCTGGCTATCAAATAAATAAATTAAAAAAAAAAAAAGAGTTGTGTGAGAGATGGGAGATCAGCAGGGTTTCTTCTTGTCCCTGGAAGGAGGGTGACAAAGTAGAAGTGAAAGTATAAAGACAGTCCCCCCACCCCGGTTTTTCTTATCCATAAAACATATTCTTTTTTTTTTTAAAATATTTTATTTTTTATTTATTTGACAGAGAGAAATCACAAGTAGATGGAGAGGCAGGCAGAGAGAGAGAGAGGGAAGCGGGCTCCCTCCTGAGCAGAGAGCCCGATGTGGGACTCGATCCCAGGACCCCGAGATCATGACCTGAGCCGAAGGCAGCGGCCTAACCCACTGAGCCACCCAGGTGCCCCAAAACATATTCTTATGGATGTTGTTTTTCTTCAGAATGAAACTCTGCCTGATAAAGTAAGAGTAGGGAAGAAAATTTGTTTGAGGTTTTATTATTTTTTTTTTCTGAGTTTTATCATAAGTTACTATGTCCACATAATGTGGCAGCTATGGAAATGTGCCTCTCAGATCTCTTCCAAGAGAAACTGCCTTAAGAAGCAGATTGACTGACAGCGTCAGTGGCCACTACTGACTCCACCACTGAATTGAGACCAGTCTTTCCTGGGCCATTCCCCCTTGGTGACAGAGTACATGACAGAGTGTCACGTGACAAAGTGTCACATACTATCTACTAGGCACCTTTTGCTTGGAGACAGCTGGTTGGCCTGGAGAAGGTTTTCTTAGAACTGTACTGCTGTCTGAAGCTCCTGCACCACAGTATCTCTCCATCTTGATTCCGTTCACATGGATTGAGCCTGCTCTTGCTGATTACTCCTTTGCCTTTAATGGGTATTTTTCCTAATACATCTCTTAGTGTCTGCTTCTTGGGACCTAAACTGACACATATCTCACTCTATGTTTAATAGATAACAGGGCAGCTCTGATAACCTCAGCTCCTCAGAATGAAGAGCCAAATCCTCAAAACTGATTTGAAATTAACTTGTTCACCACTCAACCTAAGATTTTAGGATTTAATTATATTCTGTTTGAAGAGAGATCCTTTTCAAAGAACCTAGACTAGACTGGCTTGGGTCATACATGTTCTTGACTCTGCTATATTTAGTTTAATTGGGTCATTGATTTCATTTCATAAATCATGACCATTTGGAAAAAAGAGCTGACTTGAATATTTTAAAATTGCTTTTGTCTCTTTTAAGAATTCCTCTTTTAAAAAAAATACATTTGTAGTAACAGTTCTGAAGATTTTTTTCAAAAATTTAAAAATGATCAATAAATGGAAACCTTTATATTATTTAGAGACACTTTTTAAAAAGTTAACTAGAAAGGCAAGTCTACAGAGTCTTAAAATTAGGAAAACAGGAACATTTTACCATGTAGATTTAGAAAACTCAATTACTCAAAATGAGTATGTTCTTAGGCAATAACTAGCTTCTGGGAATGAGACAGGCAATTTAAAAGTTATTTTATCAGATCCTTGAATGAGTGGATGAATGAATTGATTATGCAAAATTGAAAGAAACGTTTTATAATTAGCACATAATTTCGGCATTAAGATAAGGATTTCCAAATAAATTGCCATGCCAGAAAGTTAAATAACAACATAACTATGTAAGTGAATTAATGCAACCTCTCAATATATATTGTATGTTCTATGTGAAAGAGGTAATTAGTAGGCCCTTAGGAAATCTGGCTTTAACTTGTACCTGTTTGTATAGCATTAGACTTCCTTTAATTTCTCTCTTTCTCAGATTTCTCACCTAATATATGAGCCCCTCAAAATTTTTCAATCTATGATTTTATTCATTTTATTTCCAGAAGGTTATGCAGTAAAAATAACTAGTTCCATTTTTGTAAAATTTTGATGGACATATATTTGGGATCAAATAGATACAAAAGTAATATTATGATGTCTTGCAAAGTATATACATCTACTCATACATTTGCTGAAATCCATTTCTCCTCAGCTGCTCATAATAAGGAATTCCTTTGAAGAGACTGATCCTATTCTACTCATGTTTTATCTCCTATAGTATATCATATAGTGGATGTTAAACACTGTGGGATTGGATTGTATATCACTAGAAGGATAGGGAGGGGTTTCATGTCATGGTTGTGGGGAAATTAATAGATGTTACACATTTGGGGAATCATATTGAATAATCTGTGTAACTAGAAAGATTATGGGAGGTTTCACACATTGGTCGCTTCAAAAATACTTACTGAAGGCGGGATTTCTTTGGTACTGGACATATACATGGACTCAGTCATAAAATAAATCACAAGCTGGATCACCTAGATGGTACAGTCAGTTAAGCCTCAGACTTTTGGTTTTGATAGGTGGAATAGGTCGTGATCTCAAGGTCATGAGATCAGTCCCCTTATTGTGCTCTGCAGTCAGTGCAGAATCTACTTAAGAGTCTGCTCCTCACTGGGTGTGGTGCACAAAAATGAATGCTGGAATACTGAAAAGAAATTAAAAAACAAAAAAAAAGACTCTGCTCCTACCCCCAAATCTGTCTGTCTGGCTCTCTTAAAAAAAAAAACAAAAAACTTTAAATCACAAGCTATGTTCGTTCTCTAAAACCATTATAGAACATGAAACATTCATTTGAATATTTCAATAACATATATAAGCCAATAGCATATATAATAGCTGAACAATTATTTTTACTTTGGGAAGAAAGAAAAACAATGATAGTATTTAGTCTTATTTATTATTTATCTGACACTATTAAGAACTTTATTAAATGGTTTTATGTCTACAACATAATTGTTCTACATTTCAGCCCCTCCAAATTTCAGTTGAAGGAACTCAGAGGGGTTAATAAATTGTCCACAGTCATACTGATATTAAGAGACAGAACCAGGGTTCAAATTAAATGAATCTGCCTCTCAAGCTCAGAGACTTTCCACCAAAACAGAGAACCATAGCTTAGGAATCTTGGGTAATTCCCAAATGTAGTTTCATTCATTCACCATGGTGTGAGAGCCTCTGTCCTTGGTGCTGGATTGTGAAAGTTTATAATAAAGACAAGGTCTCTCTTCTCATTGAGTTTATAGTTTAATGGAAAAAAAAGTAAATAAATGAGGTAATTTCAGCTCCTTTTAAAAGTTGGAAACAGGACCCAAAACTCAGTGATATCTTGGTTATTTCCCTGACTTCTAGTAACTAAAAGTAGAAAGAATTTCCATTAATTTAATGAAAGGGAATCCATGAAAGTCTATAGAAAACATCATACCTAATGACAAAATATTGAAAACACTACCTTTGACTATTAGAGAAAGACATATGTAAAGGAAGACCTGAGTATAAAAAGTGCATAGTATTTTTTTTTCATAGTATTTTTAATTAGGAAAAATACATTGTAAAGATGCCAGTTGTCTAAATTTTTTTAAAAGATTTTATTTACTTATTTGACATATAGAGATCACAAGTAGGCAGAGAGGCAGGCAGAGAGACAGAGAGAGGAGGCAGACTTCCTGATAAGCAGAGAGCCCAATGTGGGGCTCGATCCCAGGACCCTGAGATCATGACCTGAGCTGAAGGCAGAGGTTTAACCCACTGAGCCACCCAGGTGCTCCTAAAGTTTAATCCATAAATTTAATAACACTTAATAAAAATCCCAGTGGGACTATATGGAATTTGGCATCTGAAAAGAAAAACATTTTTTTGAAAATAGAAAAAGGGAACAAAATACTTGACAGGCCTTGCCATGCCAGATATAAAATAAAGTACAAAACTTAGTTTAAGTTAAAAGAATATGACATTGGTGAAGAAATAGATGATTGAAATAGAAGATCCCCCAAAATATACATATATATAAATTATATTTATATATGCACGTATATATATGCAAATCAAATTTTAAAATGAGAAGACATTTGGGAAAAAAGCAGAAATGAAAAAAGAGGAAGACATGATTCACAAGAATAAAAAAATATGAAAATACATTCAGCTTCGCTAGTTTTTTTTTCCATTTTATTTTATGTTATTTCTTTCAGTGTTCCAAAATTCATTGTTAAGGAAATATGCATCAAAATGAAATCTTTCCTTATGGTGACACATTAACAAAAGATTTAAAAATTTATGGTCTAAGATTTTGACAAAGGAAAAAAATTACGTTCTTATAAACTATTGATTAGAGTGTAATTTGATACTTTTTGTTGAGATACTTGTTAATATCTGTCAAAACTTACAGTATTCCTACTATTAGAGTTAGTGATTCCAGTTTTATGAGTTTACACTGTAAACATTACTGCTCGGTTTTTTAAAGTGGTCTGTGCAGTCAAGTATCAGCCTTCACTTTGCTTTTAAGCTATAAGGAGGGAGGTTTGGTACTATTTCCTACTAAGAATTTAGGAACCAGACAGCTCAGCCTGGGGCCGTATGAGAGAGTCCTCTTATCTGAGAAAAATTACCTAGTAAGTATTTACTTTAAGTTAGTCCATTTCATTTATTTTTTTTTAAAAGATTTTATTTATGTATTTGACAAAGATCACAAGTAGGCGATAAGGCAGGCAGAGAGAGAGAGGAGGAAGCAGGCTCCCTGCTGAGGAGAGAGCCTGATGCAGGGCTCGATTCCAGGACCTTGGGATCATGACCTGAGCCGAAGGCAGAGGCTTTAGCCCACTCAGCCACCCAGGTGCCCAGTTAATCCATTTTAAATGGGAGGACAGATTACATAGAAAATGGCAAAATATAATTTACACAGGAAGTGTTCTTGAGAAATAAAGCTAAATATTGTAAAAAGAAATATATGTAATAGAATTTAGATTATAATTACTTTTTTTGGCCTTCTTAGCACAAAATGTGGATCAAGATGACATTTTTCATGTAGCATTTTCAATAATATTTTATGATAGCATGTTACTGAGTCCCCCATTTATGATTTTTGCAATGAAAGCATTAAGAAAACCTCATTCATTCTAAAAGCCTCTCTGGTTACTTTAATAATAAAATAATTATTTTGAAACAATTACCGTGCAATCATAGTTGTCACTTTCCTCTTCTGCCCATGTGAAATGATTCAACTATGCCATGTCTCCATTGTAATCACTTTTGTGACTTTAGCATTTCCCCATTCTCACAGCGTGAAACACATTTTCTTCTGTGAAATTTGTGGTATCATGTTAAAAATCAATTTGCATTAATATTGCATACTATTCCAAAAGAACAGATTCAAATGTAGCATCCAGTAATGAACAGAAGACAGACAATAAAGATGTGGTGGGAAGGGAAAGATGACAGTATTGCATAGTGAGGAAAATCTGAGAGGGCTATCTTTAGAAGTGATGGTTTCATTAGTTTATATTTTTGTGTTTTACTTCCTGACACAAGAAATTGTGGAATTGCAGATTCAAACGTATTGATTACTGTACAGATTGTAATAGTGCAAAATGGATGTACCTCAGTGTCCCTTAATAAGAAAAGGATTAAGTGCATTATAGAAATGGTGTGGAATACTCTGCACTCTAATTTGTTAACAGATTTTGAGAAATTTATAGGCTTGAGAAATATTTATCGAGTATTGTTTAGATACTAAGTCTCAGAAAAGACACAGAACAAACTTAAATGCATATTTCTAAATGAAAGAAGCCAGTGTGAAAAACCTACATGGTGTATGATTCTAACTTTGTGACATTTTGGAAAGGGCAAAGTTACGGAGATAGTAAAAAAAGATCAGTGGGTGTCAGGAGTTAATGGGGAGGGAAGGAATAAATAGGTGAAAGGTAAGGAATTCTTAGGGCAGTGAAACTACTATGTATGATACTGAATGGTGAATAATGACATTATGAATTTGTCAAAACCCATAAAATGCACAGCACAGAATGAACGCTATGTACCATATGAACTTTAGTTTAATAATAATGCATCAATTTTGGTTAATCATTCGTTATAGTGTCTCATGCTAGCTTGAGGTGTTAATAGTAAAGAAACCTGGGCTGGGAGCTCTCTGTGCTGTCTGGTGAATTTTCTGTAAGCCTAAAACTCCTCTTAAAAAATGATGTCAGGGATATGTGGGTGGCTCAGTCAGTTAGGCATCTAACTCTTGATTTTGGTTCAGTCATGATCTTAGGGTCCTGAGATCAAGTGAGGAGTCCAGCTCCATATTCAGCAGGGAGTCTGCTGGAGATTCTCTCTCTCCTTCTTGATCTGCTCCTCCCCTGCCTATGCACACACACACTGTCTCTGATATAAATGAGTAAATCTTAAAAAAAAATAACATTAGTTAAAAAAATGTCAGGGGCGCCTGGGTGGCTCAGTGGGTTAAAGCCTCTGCCTTCGGCTCAGGTCATGATCCCAGGGTCCTGGAATGGAGCCCCGCATTGGGCTCTCTGCTTGGTGGGGAGCCTGCTTCCTCCTCTCTCTCTGCCTGCCTCTCTGCTTACTTGTGATCTCTCTCTGTCAAATAAATAAATAAATAATATATATTTTTTAAAATGTCAGTTAATAATAAATAACTGAACACCATAACAGAAAGCCCCACAAACCAACTGCATATCTTACTGAAATATGATGGAGATATCCTTGAACCCACATCAAGAAGTGAAGCTTTGTCAACCACCATAGAAGCCCGCCATATATCCACCCCATTCTGCAGAAGTAACCACTTGGCTTTTATAGTAATCACCTTTTTGTGTTTTTGTGGTTTCCCATAAACACTAAGGTTTAGTTTCCCATTTAAAATTTTTTGATGTATTTAAATTTTTAAAAATTTATAGCTGGAAATATTTTTAAAACATCACTATGTCTGTATTGGGTGTGGTGCATAAATGAATGCTGGAACACTGAAAAGAAATAAAATAAGATGGAAAAAAACAAAACAACAACAACACAAAAAGCATCACTATGTCTGCTCTGTGGAAGATAGACTATTTGCAGTATAAAGACAGGAGGAATCACTGAGACTATTACAGTGGTAGTTTAGACAAGAGGGACAGTGGGGACAGGTAGAGGGAATCTCTATGCTTTTAAAAGGTTGAGTCCAGATGATTTGGTTTGGATTACCTATGGAGTATAAGAGAAAGAGAGGAACCAAGTATGGCTAGAAGAAAAAAGTTGCTATTTGCAGAAAAAGGAAAAGGCTGAAACAGCCTTCTATAAAAAAATAATAGGCAGATCCATATTGATTTTGAGGATGTGTTATATTATTAATTTAAACAACCAACTTTAATTACTGAAGAATAATGATGTATTTAATAACACATGTAATAGAATAATATGTAAATAATAGAAATGTACAAAATAATTTAAAAAATGTACATTATTGGTTACCTAAGGAAGGGAGTTTTACAGTGAGGTATGAGAGACTACTAATGTTATTTTTAAAACTTCTGTAGTCTTTGGTTAATATGATTGAATTATTTCTGTATTTCAAGTAAACAAAATTATGCATATGTATGTATGAGTGGGCATACATATTTAATACCGGATTTTGTCCCCATAATTAGTGCATGGTTTATAAATTTGTAGCTATGAGATAAATTTTAACATCATCACTTTCAGTTGCAGGCAGTTGAGTGTGCAAAGTATGATTGAGTAGGGACTCAAGTACAGCCTTGCAAATTCCAAGTGAAGATGTGATTGCAGTGTGGGAGATAGCTCTGTATTCCCAAACCCTGTAGAAGGATTGTGGAAGTGCTCAGGTTGCTTGGAGGAAGGATGGAGAAGATGGCCTGTGAGCCTAGCCCCTCCAGGACAGGTTAGGACTGTGGATGTCCAACATTATTGCCGGCTTATCCTGAGGAGGCACAGATGGCATGAAATACACCATGGAAGAGGGAAACAAGGTTAAATCAGATCTTTCCTCCCAACATAATGATAATGGCAAGCTTTCAAAATTTTCAGCCAACTTCAGGAAGAAGGGAAAAAGGGGCAGAGGAGGAGATAATTTGGAATTGACTTAGTTTAAACTCAGAAATAAACACACATAATCAGGAAGCTTTGGGGAAAAGGATGCATAAGATGTGTGCATATGCACACCTACATGTACACATGCACACACACACTGACTTTAGCATGACAGAGGGAACAAGAAAGAGAGCACAGAAGAGAGTGAGTCACTCTGGATGACAAAAAAATAATTTTGCATGGACATTAAGTTGTGAATGATAGCGACTTAGAATCATTTATTGCAAATACAGATTGAAGAGTCTGATATTTATGGTTTGATATTAGTTTTTTGTTTTTGTTTTTTTTTTGTGGCTTCTAAATGAGTTTATTCCAAATGATTATGTCAATTTTACTTGGGCAAATAAGTAAATAAGAATTCACTGTGTTTTCATAGGAGTTAATGTTATATGAAATGTCCTGCTTAACTGAAAACTACTATTGATCTTAAGTTCATTAAATTCTGATATGTTTATATTTTAGTGTAAAGGCAGTCTGTGTGTAATATACATGAAGAATATCTCACAAATCCCTCTCATTTGTATGTATCAAAATACCAGTGGTATTCTTCAGTGTTTTCTGGTTATTGGCTAGTGTGCACATACAAACACTCATAACAATGGGGAAAAAGCCATTTGTTATATAAATGATGGGATAAACTCAAAGGGAAATGATGAAAATGCATTGAAAAACATGCTCTAAGCAATGCTTGCTTTGCAGTCTATGCAGATTGACATTTCCAATTGTGACTTGAGAAAATAGGAAGTAATTGCATTCAGTCTTTCACAGCTATATGTGCTGATATCCATAGAATGACAGGTCGGGCAGCGCATTAGTATGGGTCCACGTAGATGGATTCTTTTTTCCCTTTTTAATAGCGTCAGTCAGCAGCAGTTTCAGATATATCGTTGAGAGTCCAGGCCCAGGGCAAGATCTTACTGTGGTGCAATGACCTTTTTTCTTTCTTTCCTTACATTTCCATTAGTCTTTTTAATCTGTCCTAACGCGACAAGTTTATGTCAGCTAGCATTGTCTTAAACTAACATTACTTTGCCAGAATTTTCCAAACAGTTTAACAATTTGCCAGCTGTTGCTTTTCATAAAAAATGAAAGGTTATATGTATTATTCAGCTGACTGCGGTTCAGGGGAAAAAAAGAAAAGTATGCAATGGAAATTGCAACTTTCCAGTGCTCTAGTAATATTAACTTTGCCTGCCTTTTCAGGGTTTTGATACAGGGCGAAATCATCAAGGTGAAATTGGAGAATGACAGAGTAATACCTTGGGGGTATCTCCTGAGGTTATTTAGCCATTATTTCCCTTTTGGGATACTTTCTATATTATTACTTGAAATGAATTTTTATGCTAGAAATGAATTCCTGCGGAGTTGTCTTTCATGAACATCCATAAATACATGAACACGTGTGTGCGCATGGGTGCGCACACGCACACACAAACACACACACACCCCACCCCTACCAAAGCTTTGTATCTGTTCTTGTTCTCTGCTGACCCCAAATGTTCATACTCTCCCAAGAGCAGTATAGAAGTGATTTGGTCATCATGGTGCTCCGCAGTGCTTGATAGTTCTGCTGAACAATGAGAGGAGTAATCTCTTAACTCAGAAGACTGGCCCTATGTTCGCTCATTCTCGTGGAGGTTAATGATGTTATAATAGAATAGAGAATGATAAGATGATGCCCAAATTCTACAAGTTTAAATCGCGTGGAGGTACAATGTTACTGTTTACAAAACTGTTGAAATATGTGCTTTAGGATTTGGGGAGAAGGAGCAAAATACCTGTTTTGAATAAACAGATACTTTCCATCAATTTGAAGTTTTTATGGCTGACACATAAAGATTGTACTGTCATCAGTAGGCAGATGCTAAATGTTCACATAAAGAGAGGGAGTATCTGTTCGGAGAAACAATATGGCCTATCTGTATTCATATATGGAAAGCCAAGATGGAACACTCATAAAATACTAAGAATTCATGTTCAAATAGAAACCTATTAGATATAAACACAAGATCCAAAACCCCTTCAAAAGCAGAGGGATAGAGGTCGTATAGATGGGGAAAAAGGATTATACATTTTTGTCAAATTATAAATAGAATCTTGTTGAGAGATCATTAAGTCAGGTAAGTAGTGCTTTGTAGAGATCTGTAAGAACTAGAATTACACTATCATTGAGTTGAGAAGAAAATAAATTGAGAGAATTTTCAAAAAGAAAGTTAATAAATCTTTGATATTCTAGAAGTTTATGCATGAAGCAGTACAGCCCTTGTTTATTTGTTTAAAATTTCAAAGCTTGCACTTTCCGTTGCAGCCATTGATCCAGTGGTTGACTTTATTGTTACTAGGATTTACATCTGTCATGGGGAGGAAAAGAATGAGAGAGGTTTGGCTGTCTGATAAAATTTCTTCATTTTTAGGGTCTTCTTGTTTCTGGCTCCTGTTGCTTGACTTTGTAACTCCTGTCCTTGCTTAATTAAGCCTTTGGCTTTTGGCTACTTCAGGGTCCTCATTACCAATGTGGATATTACACCAGGCTATGTTTGTATACTTTCCGGGTTTGGTTTACATCATGATTATTTCTTCCAGCCCCAGCCTCACCTGTATTTGGCATTTTTTCTTTCTTTTTTGTCTGAGCAACCTTAAGAGAAAGATGTTTAAAAGGGGGGGGGGACCCCCAAAGCATTATCTTAGGTTGAAAATTATTTGGCTTCAGGGGCTGTCTTGTTCTTAGTTGTTTATGAACATTTAGAATAATGCTTAATATGGTAGGCAGAGTAATGGTCCTTAAGTATATTTATGCCTTAATCATTGGAACCTGTGGAACTATGAATGTGTTATGTTATATGGCAAAGGAACTTTATAGATGTGGTTAAGTATCTTGAGATGGCAAAATTACCCTGGATTATCCAAGTGAACCCCAAATGTAATCACAAGTATTCTCATAAGACTGATGCAAAGGAGAATTGACTACAGTACAGGAGTAGGTGATGTGCCTCAGAAGCTGAGATTGGAGTGTTATGGCCAGGAGCCAAAGAATGTCATTAGGCTCTACAGATGGAGTAGGTAAAGAACAGACTCTTCCCTGAAGCCTCCAGAAGGAACCACTCCTAATGACACTTCAATTTTTGCCACATAATATTAATTTTGGGCTTCTGGCCTGCAGAACTGAAAGAAGAGAAGTTTTTGTTTTTTCAGGCTGCTGCATTTGTGTTAATTTGTTATCGTTGCAGCAAAATAACTAACACAGATTTTGGTACCTATAGGTAGATAGTTGCCGTAACAAGTATCTAAAAATGTGGAAGTGACTTTGAAATTAGGCATTGAATAGGACCTGCAAGAATTATGGGGAAAGAGATAGAAAAAGCCTAAATTTTCTTGAGCAGATTGTTAAAAATATGGCATTAAAATATTAGTAGAATATGCTGGTGAGGGCTCATAAGAAATGAGGAACATCTTAACTAGAAACTGGAGGAAAGAGGAACCTTGTTATATAGGGACAGAAAGCTTAGCTCAGTTGTGTCCTATACTTACGTAGGAAGCAGGACTTGCAAGTGATGAATTTGGGTATTTAGGTGAGCATGGTTCCAAGAAAGCATTGAAGGTACAGCCTGCTTTCTAATTGCTGCTCGTTGTAAAATGTGAGAGAAAGAGGTAAATAGAGGGAAGAATGGTTATGCAAAAGGGAACTAAGATTTGATCGTTTAGGAAATTCTTAACCTATCTGGATTGTGAAAGGTGTTAAAATTAGAAGATTCACTATGAGGAATTTGTGCTCTGGAGAGAAGACCAAGATTGTGTTTAGACAAAGTTTGGCTAGTGCTAAATGGATTAGGTACATGACTCATTGATCTCCTCAGCATGTCAGCAGAAGCAGGAATAGAGATTAGATTATATCAGAAAGATCTGTGGAGGAGCTTCTTGTCTAATAGAGTGAATCCCTGAGACATACACAGGAGACCCACAAAGTTGTTAAGATTGTTTAATCAGCAGAAATACTGCTAGCCTAGACTAAAAGGGTCACAGGCAGATAAAATGAAAAAAAGTTCTCAGACTACCAGAACTCTACAGGCATAAAACAAACTGATAAAACTACTAGCTGAAAATATGTACTACCCTTTAAGAAGGAGGAAAGATGACTTCAAGGGCAGAGCCTTTGGCCCAGAGGAAGCCTTGAGCCACAGGCTTGGAAAACTATTGGAGTTTGCCCAGATGGATTTTGTTGTTGTTAACTTTTTCTTTCTTTCGTTCTTTCTTTCTATCATCTATCATTTTTATTACATTTTAAATTTTAATTCTAATGTAATTGACATACAATGTTATATTAGTTTCAGGTATACAATACAGTAATTCAGCAATTCCATATATACTCAGTGCTCATCAAGATGAGTGTACTATTAATTCCTCCCTTCCCTACCCATACCCCCATTCACTTCACCTCAGTTTGTTCTCTATAGTTTAGAGTCTGTTTCTTGGTCTCTCTCTTCCTTTTTCTTTTGTTTGTTTGGTTTGTTTCTTAAATTCCACAAATCAGTGAGATAATATGGTGTTTCTCTTGCTCTGAATGACTTATTTTACTTAGCATAATACTGTTTAGCTCCATCCATGTCATTGCAAATAGCAAATTTTCATTCCTTTTCATGGCTGAGTAATATTCTGTTGTGTGTATATACCACCTCTGTATAAGAGGGAGGCAAAGGGAAATTTGATTACAGTGGAGGAGATGATGTGAAAATTGAAGCAGAGATGGGAGTGATGTGACCAGGAGCCACAGAATGGGAGCAGCCGTTAGAAGTGGAAGAGACAAGAAACATATTTTCCTCTGGATACTCTAGAAGGAACCAACTTGCTGATCCCTTGCTTTTCATTCCTTAAGACTCATTTTATACTTTTCATATGCAGAAGTATGAGACTCAATTTCTTTTAAGCCACTAAGTTTGTTATATTATAAGTAAGTTTATATTTTTAATAATAATACTTATTTTAATAATAATAATACTTATATAATAAGTATAATAATACTTTAATAATAATACTTATTTAAGTAAGTTATATTTTAAGTAAGTTTGTTATATTTTAAGTATTATAAGTTTTAAGCCTCTAAGTTTGTTATATTTTGTTTTATAGTGAAAAGAGGAAACTAATACATTGATGTATATAAGCGTTCAGTAAGTATATGATGAATGAATGAACAATTAAAAAAATTTTTCTTTATCAACTCTGTAATTTCTGTAGAGTATAGGATCCCATTAAAATGGGATGCCAATTTGATTAGAAAAAAACTTAAAATTATTAATAAAAATATTTTTGGTAAAGAAAATTATTTTAATTACTATCTAAAATTAATGTAAAAATAGACCTAATTATTAATGTTAAAAACTGTAATATTGTGATTTATAAAGAAGTATATATTTGCTCTTTATCTTCATATCTGGCACAGAGCTCCTAAAACCCTTGGCATTTCCTAAGGGATGAGGACAATAAGTGTCTTTTGCTATGTTAACAAGATGACTTCCGAACTCCACCTAAGGATGGTGGCTGGTTGCCAAGAGAATAACCATGTGAAACCAACTGAAATTTCCAAATTGAACTGGGGTGGCTGGTGGGATGGAGGAGAGCTGCTGGAGGATGAATCCATCACCAGTGGCCATTGATTTAATCAGCCATGTCTGTGTAATGCTGCCTTTATAAAAATCTGAAAGGACAGATTTTGGAGTGTTTTTGGATGATGAACATGTGAAGGTACAGGGAAAATGGTGTGCCTGGAGAGGGCATGGAAGTGCCATGCACTTTCCTCATCCCTTGATCTATATATCTCTTCCATCTGGCTGTTCTGTGTTGTATCCTTTTATGATAAACTGCTGATCTAGTAAGTAAAATGTCCCTCTGAGTTCTGTGAGCCACTCTAGCAAGTTAATTGAACCCAAGAAGGGGCTGTTGGAGCCTCCAGCCTATACCTAGTTGGTCAGAAGCACAGCTGGACCAGATAACAGGATAACAGACCATCCTTAGGTGGAGACTGTGTGAAGCAGTCTTATATGACTGAGCACTTAACATGTGGGATCTGATGCTCTCTCCATGTAGATAGTGTCAGAATTGAGTTGATCGTAGGACACCCAGCTGGTGTCAGAGAATTGCTTGGTTTTTGGGGAAAAAACTACCACATATTGGAATTGGAAGAACGGAATTGATTTAGTAACATGAGTAAAATTTCTGGCATCTTCAGGACTAATCTCATCCATTGATGTGGGTAATTAGTTACCCATTACCACATTTTTTCATCAATTAATTATGATGCTTAGTTTTAACCTTATCAATCAACTTTGGCATTTTCAAATTTAATTTTGAACTTTTATACGAATATAGGCTTCTACCAAATGGAAAAAATAGGTGTAACTTAACCACAGATAACAGGATAACAGACTGTTATCCTCACTGCTGAAATGGGGGTGGTGGGCAATGAAATTTAGTAGTGCTTTGATATTTGCTTTGATAATTTCAGAGCGTTAGTAGCATGAAACTCTTATGTGTCAAGTTATTATTGAAGAGACACACATCTGAATGTTATACCAGTGGATGCTCTAGGACCGTCCATTGTGTTTTGAAAGTCAGAAATGATTATTTCTCATTGGAACTAAGTCTATCCACAGTTTTCCTCAAAATGTTTAATTTAATATGGACAATAATAAAAAAGCTGCCAGAAGAAAAAAAAAAAAATCGAAGAACTAGAGTTTTTCTCAGCTATACCTCTAGTAGGGCACCACTGTCTTGCTCCCTACCATGATGATACTGAAATAGGGTTAAACCTAGTTTCTGTAGAATTATTTGCACCTTTGCTTAAGTCTTATTTTTGTTTCTGTGCATATAAGCTCAAATCATTGATATGCTGACATAAATAACTTCAAGCAGCTGGGAAGAAGTTTCAAGCACTAAAGTGTGCTGAATCCTTCTGTAATGCCTTTTATTTTATAAACCTGTTAAAAACTTTCATCTTGTTACTTGGCTATGGTGCTTTTCTAAAATTGTTGCCATGGCTATAGTAACCTGTTGTGAATGAAGATATGAGCAATAATTAAATCTTGAAAGCCTTTTAAGAAAGTTGTCTACCTTTAGACTTCTCTGCTCAAGGCAGAAATTGTGAGATCATGGTGATATTAAATCACAATTCTTTTACTAACTTAGAGAGTCCTTGGCTTTTCCAAAACATAAAAAGAGAGAGTTGTGATTTCTAAAGGAAAAGAGATTTAAAGTAAATGTTTTGCAGATGTAATACTGTCTTAACCTTTCCCAAAGGAGTGCAAAATTCCTGGCACAACTTGTTTTGGAATATTGGTCCTAGCTTATTAAAAACTTCTGTTTCTGTGAGAACAATATGTTATTTTAACATGATGTCTGAATCTCTGCCTTCCCCAAAATAATTTTTGTCAAGGAGTCTCAGATAATCGCCTGCAAATACTAACACACACGCATAGAAACACTCACCCCCAACATACATAATATATTATTAAATGACTTTCAGACTTCTCCTTCATTGCCTGTGAAGATAAGGCAGAGGAAATGTCAGGATACGGGAAGGATAGGAAAGTATTTTTATGGTGGTAACAGTATTGATCAGTTGATTTACTGTTTTTCCCCATATACCTTATAGTTATTCATACTCACAATGTGATACAGCTCTCTTACTGACTTAGAGGTACAAACATAAGCTGGATATGGTAAATTGTCATTTGTAGATAATTTCAGAGTGTTTTACTGTTAATTCCAATGAGTTGAAGTGTTTTAGAGGGAGAGATTGATCCCAGTGGACAAAGATGGGTACACAGCTTAAGGAGTCTGTGAATATGAACATTGTTTCTATATATTTCCCATAATTAGTAAAGATAAGGCTCTTTTGGTCCCTCAGTTTGGCTAGAAATGATTTCTTATTTTTTTGGTGCCATGAAACTCCTTATATTAATGAAGTTATGAAATACTCATTTTAAAAGGTTTGATAATAATTTTCCTTTTTTTCTATGCAAACAATTCTGTGAATTCCTACCCTTCTCTAAGCTATTATTACTTACCTTTAGTCTTACCTCCAAAGATATTTTTATAATTGACTCTGCTAGCTTTTATGGAAACAAAACCTTTCTCACTTGGTTTGACTTCTGTCATTTGAGGCTGTCAGCACAAATTGTATTGGTGGAGAATTAACTGATTCTGTTTCACAGGTGTAGACCGACACTAGTTCCGGTTTGCATTATACAAATGATCAAATGGAGAATGAGCCAATATTTATAAAACTCACTGCCAGTATTAGAAATAAGGATAGCCACATTTTTTGAGTACCTGTTTTGGGCTAAGTATTGTCCTGGGCACATTACATATACCACATAATTTTTTACAGATAGGCTTTACTCATAATTTATACCTAAGACTCAGAGAGGTTAAGTTACTTTCTGAAAGGCATAGTCAGCAAGCTTCCAAATCCTATGTTTTTTTCCCCCTCTTAAATCAGACTGTAAATATCAATGTTGATAGAGCATTATTGTTGAGTCAAACAATGCGTCTTCATATATGAGATTGTACCTGTTACAGGTATATGTTTAAATTAATGTTGAATAAATAAATGGCATCAATATTGAAATAATATCATTGATACTTGGTCTTTAACTCTTCAGAACCTATAATGAAACAAAAGGGGGCAGATAGTAGTGAAGGATGAATTAAACAAGTGTTTTCATTTATTTTATGTGGGCATAGTACAGAAGTTAATCAAAAGAGGGTATGGTGCTTGTTCTTAACACAAGGCATAAGGACATGAAAGAAATGTATTATGATACAAGCCATAGTTTTTTTGTGTCAAAATAAGTGATAAGTACACAGAAGTTGTAAATGAGGTAAAAATATGGTGCACAGAAACCAATAGGAATGGACTTATGAAATCATAAGTGAGAATTGGAAGGTGGGAGAAGTTGGCAGTAAAAGGACTGGGAACATAGGAACACCGTTCCAAGCAAACAGGATCACACACACACACACACACACACACACAATTATTGAAATAATGTTTGAACATGACTGTGTTATACTTTATGATTTTTGTGAAATCATTTTGTGATAGGGTTACATTTCTCTGCCCTGCTGATGTTAGGCTTCATTGTCTGATTTATTTTGGCTAGTGAAATATGACTTATGTGACATGCGTTTCACCTGAGCAAAAATTTTAAATGTAACCAGTTCAGTTTGATCTCTGGCTCTTCCCTGAAATAAATAGGTAATTACCCCTGGCCCAGAGAATAGCCACAGTCAAGCTGCACCTTATATGTAAAAAGCAAGAAATAAACGTTAGTTTTAAGCTACTAAGGCTTTGAAATCATTCCTTATGTGGCATAGCTTAGTGAGAGCTGACAAATGCAGTGGCATTTAAGGGTGGTCTGTGGGTAATCCTGACTACAGAGTAAGGTTTATACTGGATTCTAAAGTTAAATGAAACATTGAAAACAAGTTAAAGATTTGGGCTTTATTCTGTGCTATCTAGAACTGGTTGCCAGATCATGGTTTTAGCTCTTATGATTTAAAAACAAAAAAAAAACAAAAAAAACCCAAGTGAGTTCCATCTGTTAGCCTTGTCAGTAAGAATCATTTTTTTCTCTGGTAGTGATCAAATTGAGTGCTTTTCATATATTTTTTTGTCATGGCTAGAATTAATGGTTTAATTGATAGATTCTGATTTTACTTTTGCTTTCCTGGGTAGCATCTCCCTCATTAACCACTTCTCATCTGGGCTGTCACTGGATTACATGGAATCCAGGATTCTCCTGTTAAGGTAAGAGTGAAGTGGACTGGCATGAAATTGGCCTGGAATTTTTATGACTCTTATTTGTTTCCCTATTAAATGAGTGCTAGGAGTTGTTGGACAAATTTGATCTTTAGGAATTTCTCCTTCTGATTTAGAAATTGTTTCTCCGAAAAGCTATTCAAAGTTTTTAGCACACTGAATGAATGTCAAAATCTTTGTAGTCTTGATAATTAACTTAATATACTACTATATTAATGGGGTAACATTAATTGTTGGTAACAACAATTAATGGGGTAACAATGCAATTTGTTGTCCAAATAGGGACACTTTGGAAAGCAAAATGGAACAGTACTAATAATTGTGCTGCGACAATAGACATGAACTGAAACTATTTGGGCAATCCTAGATAAGTGGTCATCCATTGTGTGAATGAACTGAACTATCATGTTTATCACTGCTCTCTACCCACTTTCTTGAAAAAAATAAAAGGAAGGAATGACCAGTGACACTGCCCCTCTTCTGTCAGTCATCTTTTATGCCCACACACTGCCTCTCTGTCTTTCTCACTTCCAGTGGGAGAAGGGTGAGCTACTGCTGCAGTGAAAACATTAAAAATTTAGATCATCTTTGGCATGAAAAGGAGAAGAAGATGAATATTCATTGATTCAATTTTTCAAAAAAATTGGAAATTTAAGGTTTTTTTTTAAATTTTAAAGAATTTGAGTTTTTTTACTGATATTTTCTTCCCACTTACTGCAATGTGAAATGTAACCAAAGCAGTGGCTTGCAGTGCCAAGAAAACTGTCATTGTAAAATGTTGTAACTGACTTCAGTTTGACATGCACTTCAAAATGGGATTTTTGCAGTGGAGTTAAATTCATTTAAGAAATTCTATTTGATATGAGCTCTTCAATACCAGTAATTATGTTATATTTTATCTTGCTATATTCAAATCCTAGCACAGTTCTGAGCACAGAGTAAAACTTCAGAAATATTTGTTAAATCAGTGAAGAAATTAAAGAAAACTATCTAATTCCATGTGAAATATGGATTAAATATAGATTAAATTTAGATTAAAATTCAAGACTATTTTGAAATCTAATTAGAGAAGTAATTGGCAACATTATGGAGATAAAGAAATATGGCCTAGACTTTGAAAATGTGGAACATTGTTAGTATGCATAGAAAGTTTTAAAAGATATAGAAATAAAGTCAATAAATACTAAGAGAGCAAAAGGAAAGCACATGTTTACTGCTCTCTGAAGAGGAAGTTATTCAGAGTGGGCAGTCTGTTTTTTGGGAATATCAATGATCCAGTGTTCCATAAATGGAATTTGTCATAAAAAGGAAAGTAGTTATATTTATATTTATATATTCTTGAGTTTATATTGTCCTCCTTAATTTCTAATTTTAAAAATGCTGTGGAATCTGCTTGAATTTTATAATCCTCTCTTCCTTCAGAGGAAAAGAAGAATTACATCTGATTTGTTTAGAAATGGATGTCAGAATGATGAAAAAATACTGATTCTAAGTTTATCCTTTATGGAACAAACATATATAAAGAATCCATAGGAAATTAATGTAATTTAGCAATAGACTGTTTCTGAATACAATAAAAAGAGGAGTATATAAGAAAATAAGTTGATAGTTGTAAGATCAAACCCATTTTCTATATCCAGTAAATGTAAATGAGCTAAATTCTTCTGTTAAAGTAAAAATTAATTGAAAAGATATACACACACATACATGCATACAACACATACATGTGCTCAGAAACATACACACATGTAAGTGACTGATCTCAAAGTAACTCTGAAATATATGCAAAAATATGAATGAAAATATGCAAGGGCATTCTAGGAATACTTAAAAAGACAAGTATCATTTAAATAGATAACAAATTTGGAAAGTTGAAACAAAAATATTAAAATAGAAAAAAGGGACGCCTGGGTTGCTCAGTTGGTTAAGCAACTGCCTCGGGTTCAGGTCATGATTCTGGGTCCTTCGATCAAGTCCTGCATGAGGCTCCTTGCTCAGTGGGACCCTGCATCTCCCTCTGCCTGTTCTCCCTGCTCTGCCTGCTGCTCCCCCTGCTTGGGCTCTCTCTCTCTCTCTCTCTCTCTCTCTCTGACAAATAAATAAATGAATAAATAAATATTTTTCAAAAAATAGAGAAAGAAAACTTTGTAATGATAAAAGGAAAGAATATTAAGGTTTTCTGTTCTAAATATATTTGCACAAAATAACACTTCTTGAAAATTCATAAAGCAAATGCAACAAAAAGTAGAAACCATATTGAATAATAGATTTTAACTTACTCCCTTCAGTCCAATAGACTAACCGGCTAAAAAAATATGTAAATATGGAGGAAACCTTAATAATATAATAAGCATCCTATATCTAATTGGCATACAATGACATCTCTATCTTAAAAATATTTTTTCAAATGTTCATAGAATACTAAAAAAGTGACTTTTGTGGTGTGCTTATCATGACACAAAGGAAACACCAGGAAGTTTCCATAAGTAGACAATGTGTGTAGTATCTGTTAGTTATAATTATTAACACTATAAATTCATCCTTGTGTTAGTTATATATTTCTGTATAAAAATATTCTTAGAAATTCGCTTGCTTGGAGCACACACAATTATTATCCCACAGTTTTATCTAGGTATTCTAAAATGCTACAGTGGCTTAGCCAGAGAAGCAAAGACTTCTTAGCACATATGTTTGTGGGCAAATTCAGTTCCTTATGACGTGTGGCTACACATCAAAATTGATGCATATCTGTGGAGATTGTTTTTGTTTTTGTTTCAGTTTAGAGTTAATAAGCAAATAGTAAAGTGACTGGTTACAAGAGGAATATACAAAACTCAGTATTTACTTTTATTGCAATTAGCACATAGAAAATATAAATTAGTTTATCTATAATAATACCATGATATAAAATAGATGGTGACAAATTTGGTTAGAAGATCATGGGGCCTTAATAATTAATACTATGATGTGTGTTAAAGTACATAAAACAAGATCTGAACAAATGGAAACTCATTAGCCAGTTTTTGATGAAAAGATACAGTGTGAGATTTAACCTTCCCAAAATTATCATATAAATTTAAAGTAGTTTGTAGTAGAATTTTAATAGGATTTTTTATAACTAGAGAAAATTATAGAATATATATGAAATAATACATACCCCAAAAGAACCAAGTAATATAGGAAAAAGAACAGGAGGAAGGACTTGTCTTACTAAAAAATTAAAATAAATTCTAAGGTCCCTGATGCTAACATAAATGTAGTATAGAAAAATGATTAGATAATTCAGCTATAAAAATAGAGAGTTAAGGAATAAATCCCAGTATAAGTCAATTTATATATTACAAAGTTGTAATAAATAAAATTGTTTTAGTACGTAAATATATGAACTAATATGTTTATCATTATCAATGTAAAAATGTAGAAACAAAGTAAATATTCAACAATAGAAGAATAATAGAATAATTTATATCTATATTTTATGTAGCAAGCAAAAAACATAAATTAATGCGAAGTTAATTTTCTTGAGGTTTGTAATTGGATAAGAAAAACAAGACATAGAAATAAATAGTATGATCACAATTTTATAAAACAAAAGTGAGAAAAACTTATATTTATATATACTGATATATATTTAGGTATATACATATTTCTATATAAGATTATATGAGGCTGATGAAAAATAAGAAGAAACATAGGAATTGTTGGTAGGGTGTCTTTGAGGTTGAGGTGGGATGGCTCATGTAAGTGAACAATAAAGGGAGCAGTCACTGGAAACTATATTTACTTATATTTAAAGGAAAAGTAACATTCAAATTAAAACTAAAAACCTGTATTTTCTCACCTTTTAGATCAACGGAATTCAAGATATTTGAAAATAAATGGTGAGTGTTTGGAGGGGAAGTAAGGACTCTCTTGCCCTGATCTCAAGTCAAATTTTACACATCCTCTATATTTCTAAGAAGGGCATTTCCTAATATCCATCAAAATTTGTAACAAACTCTTATCCAGTTTTACTTGTAGTTTATCCTACAAATATACATGTGTGAAGTGTAAAAGGATATTAATATCAGTAATGCTAGAACTAGTGAATGATTAGAAACCTAAATGAGCAACAATCTAAATGTACTATTATTTGAGTCATGATATACTCATAAAATACTCTGCATCTATTCAGCAGGATAAGGCATTTCCATTCATTCAGGAGTGGGCACTGGGTGTTATATGCAACTGACGAATTACTGAACTACATCTGAAATAAAGATGTACAAAGATGTTGGCTAATTGAATTTAAATAAAAAAAAGAAAATGTACAGAAAAATGTATACAGCTTTCTACCATTTGTATTTAAAAGGAGTGTTTGTGTGTGTGTGTGTGTGTGTGTGTGTAGTTTATATACATAGATCACCTCTGGACCTTTTATGAGACATTGGAGATAGTGAGTTGTCTCTAGAAAGGTAGATAAGATGACTGAGAGGTTGAGTTGAACTGATTATCTTTCTTTTCTTTTGAATTTTGTATCTTGTGCCTGAATTATTTACCAAAACCCAAAATACTTCTAAAATTTATTCATAGCGAATTATACGGAAAAAACAAAGATAATGTAATCAGACACACTAGCTAAATACCAGAGAGGCTCTATTATAATAGTAAATTAACATGACTTTTTAAAAAATATATATTTTTATTTATTTATTTGAGAAAGAGAAAGAGGCAGATGCAGAGAGAGTACAAGTGGATAGAAGGGCTAAGGGAGAGGGAGAAACAGATTGGCGTTGATCCCAGCACCCTAGGATCATGACCTGAGCCGAAGGCAGATGCTTAACTGACTGACCACCCAGGTGTCACCACTTGGCTTTCTAATATTCCCAAGTAATTTATGTTTATGAAACTTAGTATTCAGTATAAAAATTCCAACATTTTATTTAAAAATGTGACTTTATTTAAAAAATAATCTTGGAAACCATTTAAAATTTGAAGTATTCTTTTTTATTGGGGTGCAAATGATATATTAGTTTTAGGTATGCAACATAATGACTTGATATTTGCATATATATTGATATAATGGTCACCCCAATAAGTCTACTTAACGTATGCCACCATACATAGTGACAATATTTTTCTTCCTGTCATGAGGTTTTTAACATTTATTCTCTTAGTGACTTTTAATTATGTAATACATTATTAGCCACTGTAGTTACTGTGGTGTACATTACATTCCTATGACTTACTCATTTCCTAACTATAGGTTTGTGCCTTTTGACCTTCTTTACTCATTCACTCACCTTGCTGCCCGCCCTCCCCACCTCTGGCAATCACTGTCTTTTCTCTGTATTTTTAAGTTTGTTTTTTGCTTGTTATTTTTGTTTGTTTGTTTGTTATATAGTTTGTTATATTTGTTTGTTTGTTTTTCCTGTGATATTCTACATGTAAGTAAGAGCACATGGTCTTTGTTTTTCTCTGACTTATTTCATTCAGCATAATTCCTTCAAAGTCCATCCATGTTGGATTTTGCAGATGGCATCTTTTTTATGGTTGAATAATATCCCATTGTATGTATGTACCATACTTTGTTTATTCATTCGTCTGTTGATGGACATTTATGTTGTTCCAGTTTCATGGCTATTATAAATAATGCTGCAATAGCAGCATAGGGGTAGATCTGCCTTTTCAAGTTAGGTATATTTTATTTTCTTTGGATAAATATCCAGAAGTGGAATTGCTAGACTGTAAGGTAGTTCTATTTTTACCTTTTTAAAAAAAATTTTTATTTATTTTTTATTTTTTATGAACATATAATATATTTTTATCCCCAGGGGTACAGGTCTGTGAATCGCCAGGTTTACACACTTCACAGCACTCACCATAGCATATACTCTATTTTTACCTTTTTGAGGAACCTCCCTACTGTTTTCCATAGTGGCTGCTCCCATTGGCATTCCCACCAACAGTACATGAGGATTTTTTTTACATCTTCACCAATATGTTGTTTCTTGTCTTTGTGATGGTAGCCATTTTAACATTTATTAGAATGTGGTTTTAATTTATATTTCTCTGACAATTAGTGATGTTAATAATCTTTTCATGTATCTGTTGGCCATCTGTATTATTCTTTGGAAAAATATCTATTAAGGTCATCTGCTCATTTTTTAAATCAGATTATTTGTGTGCTATTGAGTTGCATGCATTTTTTACATATTGTGGAAGTTAATTCCTAATTAGGTCTTTGTTTTGCAAATATTTTATCCCATTCAGTAGGTTGCATTTTCATTTTTTTGATGATTCTCTTTTTGGTGCAGGTTTCCAGTTTGATGGAGTCCTACTTGTTTATTTTTGCTTTTCTTGTCTTTTGGAGTCAGTTCCAAAAAATGATTGCCAAGATCCATGTCAAGGAGCTTATATTCAAGTCTTGAATGCTTTTTGAGTTAATTTTTTTGTATTGTGTAAGATAGTGGTCCAGCTTCGGTTTTTGTTTGTTTGTTTGTTTTGTTTGTTTTTTTTTGCGTGTGGTCCTCTAGTTTCCCCAACATCGTTTATTGAACAGACAGTCCTTTTCCATTACATACTCTTGGTGCCTTTGTCAAAAAGTAATTGACCGTGTGTGTGTGTGTTGGGGGGGTATTTCTCTGATCCATTGATCTGTGTGTCTGTTTTCATGCCAATACTATACTGTTTTGATTACTATACCTTTCTAACGCAGTTTGAAATGAGGGAGCTTGTTGCCTCCAGCACTGTCCTTCTTTCTCAAGATCCCTTTGGTTATTCAGGGTCTTTTGTGCTTTCATGCAAATTTTAAAAGCATTCTTTGAATTACAACTGAAACAGAAAATAGGACCAGTATACTGAAATGATTAAAGTAAGTGTGAAAATGAATTTCCTGAAACTCACGAAAGTATGTGTTTGGTTTGGTGATTTTATCTGAGGCTCACTTTGGAAAAGATAAAATTCTAAAAGCTGATGCCCGTTTGCTGTATTTCTTTACCAAGTCAGAGTACCCATGAGTTCAACCCCGATTACCCTGAATAGGGAATGGCAAAATAAACTTATATTTGATAAAGATTGTGCTTAAATTTTCAGCTGATTTCTAGAATGAAAATTTCATTTCTGGAATGAAGATATTTTTGGTTTATAACTCTTCATTGCTTTCTAGAGTGAAGGTTTATGTCTAAAATTTTATACATTCTCTAAATAGTACTATATAACTTTTATTTTCTTCTGTTTAGGTTGTGTTTAGAGTCCAGACAGCCATACCTTTTCCTATGTTCATTTTCTGATAAGATGATAAAATGTCTATTTAATACTATGTATTGGAATAAATGATAGGACAATAAAATTAACTCTTAGGACCATTTATATTAATTGTATTTACTAGTGTGGTAGTGTATTAACGTGCCACCAAAAGTTATTGAAATGCCAATTAACTTGTGAGCCTTCCCCCCCCCTTTTTTTTTAAATCTCTGAATTCTTTGTGATTAAAACTACAAGGTGCCTGGGTGGCTCAGTCAGTTAAGCTTCCACTTCTGGCTCAGCTCATGATCCCAGCGTCCTGTGGTGGAGCCTGCATCAGACTCCCTGCTCCATCAGGGAGCCTGCTTCTCCTTCTTCCTCTGCCCAGCTTGTGGTCTCTCTCAAATAGATAAATAAAATCTTTTTGCAAGAAACTACATTAATATTTCTAAAGTAAACAGACTATGTTATTTTTATAACACTAATATTCTTTATATATTTCTTACTAAAAAGATAGTTTAAAATAAATGAAATACCAGATTTTAAAATGATTTCTTCTCTAGAACATTATCCAAAAGTAGCAGCGTGAGCATAAACCAGTGAAGTTAGAAGATACAAGTAGCCCCAGACAAGGAGATATGAGGAGGAGTTACCAAATAGAGTGAAGATCATATACAGGTTAGTAAGTCGACGAAGCAGGATCCTCCTGGAAACAGAATTTAGACAGAGCCTACATAATAAGTGGCACTTTGGTGCAAAATTAACCTTCAGTTATTTAAACCAATAAGAATGTTTTCATGGGCTGCTGGTGAATGCTTTTTTCAACCAGGGTCACAAAATCTTAAGGAGCAGGGAGGCAAGTAGTGAAGGAAAAAACACACCCGCCGCCATATTTGCAGGAAGTAAACCGTCAGTGAAGGAAGGGGTGCAGAGACAGAAGAGGCCATTTTCTATACAAAATAAGAGATCAAAGCCCCAAAACAACACTCAAGAAGGAAAATGAAATGAAGTCTTTGTAGAAACCAGATTATTTAAACAGAAGCAAAATTGGAGGAATGAAGGCTAATTGGAAAGCAGCTAAAAGGCGGTAGGCTCTGGGAAATGTCATAGAGACTTGGGAGCAGGATACAAAAATGTAAGGAAAATTAAGTGATCAGGTAGTTTTTAAATAGCTGCAGTTCATATCCACTATCTCATTCTTTATGTTTCAAGTTTCAAATTCTAGTTAGTTAACATAAGAGTGTAATATTAATTTCATGAGTATCATCTATCTCATTTTTGATGCTGATAACTAGTGTCTTTGTGCTCTCTCTCTGTCTTCCCAGGCCAGTCTGGCAAGAGGTTTATCAGTTGTGTTTTTTTAATGAACCAACTTTTGGTTTCACTGATTTTTCTCTATTGTCTTATGTTTTCTAGTTCATTGATCTGATCTTTATTATTTGCTTCCTTCTGCTTATTTTGAGATTCATTTTGAAACTGAGGTCATTGGTACAAAACTTTCTTTTTCTTCTCCAGTAGGTAGTTAGGACTGTGCTTTTATCTCTAAGTGCTGGTGTATCACCTTCCCACCCATTTTGATATTTTGTGTTTTTACAGTTATTGAATGAAGAATGTTTTCTATTTCCCTTTTGATTTCTTATTTGACCCATGGATTATTTATTTTCTTATTTTCAAATATTTGGAAATTATCCAGAAATATATATGTTACTGACTTAATTTAATTCCATTTTAGTCAGTAAGTCTCGTATTTACTGATTTTAGTCAGACTATATGACTTGAGTCCATTGTAGTTTATTGAGACTTGCTTTCTGGTCCTGAATATGGTCTATGTTGTCAAATGGTATGATGCATTCGAGTAAAATATGTATTTGGCTGTTGTTGGATGGAATATTCTGTAAATATTAGTTAAGTCAAGTTGGTTGATTGTGTATCTTCTCGTATTTACTGATTTTCTATCTGCTTGTTCATCAGTTATTGAAAGATGAGTACTAAAGTCTCTGAGTATAATCATGGATTTGTCTATTACAAAATTCACTGTTAGTAGAGGGAAAAAAAAGGCTTTGATGTCTGTCTCTCTCCCTCTCTCAGTCTCTCTCTTGCCCCTCCCTTCCTTCTTCTCTCTTTCTCTGTCTCTCTATCACTATATCTATCTATGTATCTGTCTTTCTGTCTTTAATCTTTATAGTTTTCCTGATGACATTTCAAAGGAATATGTCAGTTTGTATCTTCATATTAAGATAAAAATACATTTAATTCAAATTGGCTAGAAAATGTCCAACAGTCTATGAATCCATATCAGTTATGCTTAGCAACCTGGTTGCCATGCAAACCATTTATTTTAGCTGGTCAAGGGGCAATTTGAAAGCCGGTTGACATGGTGATAATATTTCTGTTATGCAATTGACATGTTGTCTAAAAATAGACTTGCAATGAATAAAGCTCTTTTACTCATCTTTCTAATGCTCTTTTCCCTGAAAATCACTAGTGCATTTGTGTCTGCCTGTTTCACATTTTGCTTTGTAATAATCATATAGAAGAAATCTACAGGGCTTTTTGTCTCTTTCAGATAAAGATATACGGTTAATACTATCACTTTTCTAACTATTGAGATGAACTGTGATACAAAAATAAGACCCCCTTTCTTCATTAAAGGAATGTGGTTTTATTTGTTAAGTAAAATAGTTAAGCTTAAGAACAGAGGAGTAGATCTATAAATGAAGATGAGATATTAGGCTTTTAACCTATGATGCTGCTAAAGACTTCTAAGGATTAACTATAGTTACTCAGGTCAAAGAGCAAAGATTTACCAAAGCATTTTTGGCAGAAGTAATGATATACAGAGTTATATCTGAACTTTCTAAATTATAATTACCAGCAAGGGGATTACATTGCAACTATGAAACATAGATTTTCAATAAATGTAGTTAAAAGTAAAATAATTTCTTCTTGCCTATAAATTTATGAGTGATGATATTCATCACAGTTATATATGATGATAAGTAATAAAATGATAGATTACATGATGGTCTTTAGTTAAAAGATATTTTGTGTTTTTATTCTCATAAATAAATTACTATTCATGGGAATAAAACTCTAAAGTAAATATCTAAAAACTCTAAAAGAAAAGGGTGGGACATAGTAGGACTTCTATGAAGATAAATTTATTTTATGGGAGACTTCTCTGGCTAAACTTTAGCGCATTTTAGTACACCTGAAAATTTTTTGATAAAGCTTCATATTATGACCCTACCATGGTAAGACAGTAAAAAAGACAGTTTCTGTTTGCTGGACATTAATATTGGACTGGATATCTCACAGTGGAGTTCTTCATTCATGTAGAAATGTAGGGTGCTGGAGATAACGTACCTTAATGGCATATCTTACCCATACAGTATTCCTACATTTCAAGTTTCCAACATTCTGTGGAATTCCTGCCAAAACCCCATATGCAGTGCTGGTTTCCTGAATTCAGTGTTGTCATTTAAGTGTTACTCAACCTTAATACCTTTTAGATTTTAAATGACTCAAATTACAAAGTCTATATTTCAACTCAACTTTTTAGAAATATGCTTGTTATTCAAATTATATACAATTCATAGTGATTTCCATGTGGTTACACAGTGAATCTTGAGATAAAGTGAGCATTGTTTATCTTCTGCAGAGCTTTGAACAATTTGAAAAATGAAGTAAAGGAGTACAGTGGGGACAAAATACCACTATTATTAGGGGATGCCCAGTGGAGGACAGGGCTTGAAGTCAACTACATGGGCTTATTAGAATTACTCATCAGAGTTAAGCTGAACTGGGGCACACATCTCCACCAATCCCACAGCCCAGCCCCTGCTTATTGGCAAGTGCCCAGAAGAAATAGAAACTGACTTTCTCCGACTAGTTAACTCTCAAGAGGAAGGAAGTTGAGCCCACTCTCACAAATTTTTCTTACTTCGCCCATAAATCAAATAAGGCATTTGACCCTGAAAAGGGGAATGTATTAAGAGAAAATCTTTCCTTGTGGAAAGTATAAGTGGCCCTCTAAGAATATTATTTTTAAACTTTCTCAAAGGGCAAAAGAAGAGATAAATAATAAGCACAAAAGAGCTGTAACTGATGAAAGTTACTTCCTTGGGATGCCTGGGTGGCTCAGTTAGTTAAAAATCTGCCTTTGGTTCAGGTCATGATCCCAGGAACCTGGGATCAAGTCTTACTTTGGGATCCTTGCTCAGCAGGGAGCCTGCTTCTCCCTCTGCCTACCACTCCTCTTGCTTATGCTCACTCTCTCTCTGACAGATAAGTAAAATCTTTAAAAAAAAAAAGTTATTTCCCTTTCTCTCCTGATGGGTCACTTTATAGATTAAATGATCAAGATTCTTTGATGGCTAAATGCAAGAAAAATAGTATTGGATTGAGGGTTAACCTATAAATTAAAAGAAACTTGAGTAACATAAACTAGAAAGAAGAAATGGGCACAATTTAACTACAGTATTTGAGGTACGCATTTGGGTGATACAGTTATAAAGAAAAGCAAGGAAATGATTCCTCTTCTCTTTGGAACATAGTTTTCCTTTGGTGGAGAGAGGGGTTTGTGACTGGATGGTATATGTGCATGGTCTTCTGAGACGCATGGAAAAGGCTTGTTCTTACTTCTTACACACCTGTATGTCCTTGTGAGTTTTTTTTTTTTTTTTAAAGACATTTATTTTAGAGAGAGAAAATGAGTGGGAGGAGCAAAAGCAGAAGGAGAGAATCTCATGACTACGCTCTGCAGATCAGGAAGCCTGACATAGGGCTCAATCCCACAACTCTGAGATTACAACCTGAACTGAAACCAGGCATCTGATGTTTAACCAACTGTACAACCCAGGCACCCCCACCCCCCACCCCATGAGTTTTTGAGTTCAACCTGTCCACCTTCCCCACAAGATGAACCCTGACCGTCCTATTTAAAATAGATATTTGTCTCTGTCTGGTTTTGTCATTGGTGTTCTCTAGAGCTAGATAGATACTCTGAACTTGGTAATTAATAATTGAATGAGTGATCAACATTCAGAACCCTGTGATTCCAAAATCCTTGCTTTTAACTGCTGTTATTATGTTGCTTTCTTTAGCTTCATCTTTTGTCAATGCTTGCATCAGTCCTTACACTCAAAATTCCAACACACATGCCTTGCTGCATTTATTGGTCTGTTTACTTTTCTATTCTTTATATCCCCACATTGTATCTTTTTTTCATCTGGCAAGCCCCTGATCATTGTTCAAGATTCAGCTCTGGTGTAATGTTTTCCAGAAAACCTTTTCTGATACTACGCCTATCTTCAGACTAGACTAGGTAGTATTTGTCTTTCATGTTCCCAGAATATCATGGGGATAATGTCTGTCACTGTGTTTGTCAGATTGTATGTGTCTGTATTTCTTACTATGCAGTGAGTAAATGTTTGTTAAAGGACGCAAGGAGAACCATTGCTTAAGACCAACCAATTAATAGAATGATTTGAAATTATCCCAACACTTGAAAATCTTTCAGATTTTCAAGAATTTTTAGAAAACAGAATTTTTAGAAATATTTAACTTAAATTGAAATAAAAAATCAGGACTACTATAATTTCTTTGAGTAAAACTGGATTCAGTTATTTGTGATCAGGTTTATTAGCCATTTTAATTCCATTAATGAGTCAGTTACAGATGATAGTCTCTTCACATCAAAGAAGAATAAGAAAATATGAAAAATAATCTTTAATTTCTGATGATGACTGGTAGCATCAGTTAGGGTAGTTTTGATTGCAGCAAAGAACTGTGCGTCAAAATGACTTAAAATAGGACATTTACTTTAAATAAAAATAACCTAAAGGTAAGGTGATCTCCAGACTTACCTGAAGACATCTCATGAAGCAATCAGGTTCATTTCATCTCTTTGCTCTGCATCCTTTGCAGATCAGCTAGTCTGACTTCCCTCTAAGTTTTAAAATGGTTGGAACAGTTCCCTGAATCACAAGATAAAATTCAGAGGAGAAAGAATGGCATTCTTAAACATACCTGCAGATAAAAGTAAGAATTGAGATGGAGAAAACACATTGGCTATATGTCCAGCTCCCTGGTCCTATACTTTTGAAAAATGTGATTGACTTACTTTTCTGACAATTAGTTTTCCTTCATTTTCTCTTTTAATCCCATTTCTGGAATATTTCTCCTGCTAAGATGAAGGATAAATAAAAAAGAAAAAGTCTCTCTATGCTCAGAAGGTTTTTCATTTAACTGTGGGTGAAAGATACATTATGAATAGTATTGATTTTTTTGACCTCAGTCAAGTGACATGAGAGCTTAACCTAGATTCATCTTCCCCTCACATTTGTCATAAATCTCTGACATGTCGATATTCTATATTTGAATGCTTTGTGCACATTAGCAATATTGTAAAATCATATTGTATTGTGACAAGGCACTAAATTTATTTCAGAGAGGGTCCATTTTAGCACTATATGCACTATGAATAATAAAGCAGTTATTGATCCTAATGACAGATTATTACAACATTAATAATTTAGTTGAAGCAAGACCTTTTTTCATTTGAAATTGGAGAGAGAGTTGCTAAGGAATAAAAGAGGCAGCTCCCCAGTTAGCCTTCCCTGTATTATAATAATGTTGTTCCTCATAATTATGTGGTGTCAGTACACACACACATATAGGTCATATTGAGTTCAGAAACATAGGAGTACAGTCTGTACTTCAGTTATGGCTATTTAAATCTTTAATTCTCATTGAAAATAATAGGGGAAAAGCTTATACATGATATCTGTATGCTCAGATAAAAATGATTGTGCATTCCTTTTCACCCCTGGTAAGACCTACTATCCCTGAGAACAGTGGTATCACAGTAAAAAAATCAGATGACTTGTCTAAAGTATTAGATTTATTTAAATGAAATGGAAATATAGTTTAAGGCAGCAGCTTATTCTTAATTGAATTTATTTGAAGCCCTAAGTACTTGTGAAATTTTGGCCACAGGACTGTATGTTTGAATAGCTAAGTCACTAAATGGTCTTTGGGGAATTAGAGTATAATGCATGATAAATTTCCTGTAGGAATGCTGTAGAATTTTCTCAAATGAAAAAAAAATCACCTTTTCCATGTTGAACTGTTTGTCATTGTTTTGTCAAATTAGATAAAGATTTGCCTTCATACTTAAGCACATAATGACCCTCCTTTTTTTCCCCTGATCATGTGATATACCTACAGACATCTTAATGAATATGGCAACAGCCAGAGAGAACCATGACTCCTCTATTTTTATACTCAGTGTGGCAGGTCCCTATTGAGGAAAAAATATTTAGGACTTCAGTCTAGGATATCAAGGTACAATTATCTTTGATCCAATCACCCTTTTTTTTCTGAAGCCAAACCCAATGAAAAGAGATTGAGAAACAAAAAGGTACATCAATCTCCCAGGAAAATAGGAGTTGCCTATAACCCCAAGCAACAATATATTAAGAAAATGCTTTAGTAATTGGGCCAGGATGATAAAGAGCATGGAGTGGATAGATGTCTGTATAGATTTTCTGCAAAATAAAATGTTCTTCAAATTGGGGGGCATATCCTGCAAGGATAAACCTGTAAGCCTTGTGCTTGGAAACAATGTTTAGGTCGGAGGAAAAGAAGTGGGAGGCTCCCTGAAATCTGGGGAACCAGATGGAATGTTAAGGACACTGGGGCTGAGTGAGAGCCATTCATCCTACAGGTGTTAGAAGGAGGAAAGAGTAGTGACAAGCAGCCCTGAGGCTACTGATATTGGTCAGCCTTAAGGATGAGTAATGGCTAAATCAAGATACACACATACACACAACCCAACACATCTTGCTAAAGATGTCTCTGAGGCTAAAGAAATTTGTACCTATAGACAATATGTTGATGAGAAAATTGCTGAAGGCAAGAAACTTGCTACTCACAGTGGCTTCTTGCTCAGCTGAAAAATTAATTGGCCATCCGCAAAGATGCTGTGAGAGAAAGAGAGGAAGAAAATACGGCATTCAAAAGACAGAGTAAGAACTCAATTACGCCATTATGTAGGTAAATAGGAACAAAGAATTCTCCAAGAAATAAAATAAATTGAAGAAAGTATGAACTCTGGAGCCAAAAATTGGAAAATAAATGGTACCCAGATTCAGAGAAGATACAACAAAACAATATGGAGAGGAAAACTGAACTGGTTGTATTTCAGGAGGGAAGAAAAAAAGTAGTAAAAATTCAAATAACTGAAAGTAACTGATCAGATCAAATAAGTAGAGCTAGATAGGACAGAATAACATAATTAAGAAGTTGGTTCCAATTGATATACTCATAATATCACCCTCAAAGGAAAAATAGGAAGTTATTCAAGTGTCTGTGTAACATATTAAAAAATGACAAGGTATGAGGTTATAAGTAAACCCATAACCAAGGGACACTTATAAGTGGAAAGTAATATTAATAATATCAGAAATGAATAGGTTAAGAAAGGTAATTAATGAATACTCTGAAGTTCTTTGTAAAAATTAATAATGAGAAGAGAGAAGAAAATGAGAATAGAAAATAACCTCTATACTGAGAAAATCAGAAATATACGAGATATCAATATTTCCTATGCCCACTATCAGAATTTCTGCTTTTTTGATAATACAGTTCCATATTTTTAGCTAGATGCATGGCCATCCACAAAGCTTTGTTGCTCATACTTTTTTACAGCTGGTTTTGGCTGTATGACTAAGTTCTGGCTGATAAGATGTGAAACAGAAGTGTCATGTTGCAACTATTAGGTTATGTTCTTAAAAGCACCTGCCCTCCCCTTTGCTCTTGCCTGCTGGGTCTTCTTGCTCTGCTTTGAACACATCCAGCAAGGAATTTTTAGATTTTCTATGTGTTTTCCCTCCATCTAGATGACCGTTTCTAAACCTTTTTGTTTCCTTATCTCATTCAGCAGCAGCTCCAGGATCACCTTCTCAGACCTCCCTTGACTACTCTATTAGGAAGCCCAACCCCATCTCTCCAGCCTCTTTTTCTGCTTTGTGTTTATTGCCCTTTGTAGTATCTGCAGATATTTTATCAAAGTAATTCTTGAGTTGTTTTTTTCATATAGCATGAAGAATGTTTAAACTCCACAGAGTATCAGGGACGTTGTCTTTGTCATTCCCATCAGTAGCTCCATCACCTACCAGGGACCTTGGATGAGGCAGGCACTCTCTGTCCTTGAGTAAATGCATAGTAGCTTTTTAGCGTTGGAGAAGATAGGGCAAGAAGCAAAAAAGAAGAATTATGGAACATGAGAATAGACTTAGGGAACTCATTGACTCCATCAAATGTAATAACATTTGTATATAGGAGTTCCAGAGAAGAAAAGAGAGCAAAGGTGGCAGAAAATTCATTTTGAGAAATAATAGCAGAAAATATCCCTGATTTGGGGAAAGAAGCAGACATCCAGATCCAGGGGGCATAGAGGACTCCCATCAAAAATCAACAAAAGCAGGCCAACGCCAGGACGTATTGTAGTTAAATTTGGAAAATATAGTGATAAAGAAAAAAGTCTTTTTTTTTTTTTAAGATTTTATTTATTTGTCTGATAGAGAGTACAAGCAGGGGAGTGGCATGGAGACCAAGAAGCAGGTTCCTATTGAGCAGAGAGCCTGATATGGGGCTCGATCCCAGGATCCTTGGATCGTGTCCTGAGCTGAAGGCAGATGCCTAACAAACCGAGCCACCCAGGTGCCTCATAAAGAAAAAAGTCTTAAAGGAGAAAGAAAAAAGGAGTCCTTAACTTACAAAGGAAAACCTATAAAACTAGCTGGAGATTTCTCAACAGAAACTTGGCAAGCCAGGAGGCAGTAGCATAATATATTCAAAATGCTGAATGTGAAATATCTGCAGCCAAGAATACTCTATCTAGCAAGGCTATCATTCAGAATAGAAGGAGAGATAAAGAGTACCCTGGACATACAAACATTAAAGGAGTTTGTGATCTGATTTATCAATCTGACTATAAATTGATAAATCAGTTTTGCAAGAAATATTAAAGGGGACTCTTTAAGTGCAAAGGAGAGATCAAAAGTGTCAAAGCCAATAAAGAATCAGAGAAAATCTCCAGAAACAGTGACAAAACAAATAATAGAATGGCAATAAATACAGATCTGTCAATAATTACTTTGAATGTAAATGGACTAAATGTTCCATTCAAGGTGTCAGAAGGTGTCAGAATGGAAAAAGACAAGACCCGCCATCATGTGCTGTCCACAGGAGACTCATTTTAGACCTGAAGCCTCCTGTAAGATTGAACATGAGGAGAGGGAGAAACGTTTATCATGCAAATGGATGTCAGAAAAAAGCCAGAGTAACAATGCATATATGGGACAAACTAGACTTTAAAACAAAGACTGTAAAAAGAGACAAACGAGGGCATTATATAACCATAAAGGGGCTGTCCAACAGGAAGATCTAACAGTATTTATGCACCCAACAGAGGAGCACCCAAATATGTAAAACAATAACAAATAGAAAGAAAGTAATTGTTAATAATACATTAATAGTAGGATACTTTAACACTATACTTACATCATTGGACACATCATCTAAACAGAAAATAAACAAGGAAACTTTGTGGCTTTGAATGACCCACTGGACCAGACGGATTTAACAAATATATTTAGAACATTCCCTCCTAAAACAGCAGAATACAGTCTTTTCAAGTGTCCGTGGAATATACTGCAAAACAAATCATAGTGGGTTGCAAATCAGACCTCGAGAAATATAAAAAGATTGAAATCTTACCATGCACCTTTTCTGATCAGCCAAACTGGCCATCTCATACATTGTTGGAAAGACTATAAATTGATAAAATTTAATTAGATAGAAAATTGCTAGTATCTTTCCCAAACCCCCTCATCAGTGGAGAGCTTTTCAATTTTTGTATAAGTAGATAATGTTCATGAACTTGATTCTTAATTCCACATCTAGGATTGAATTTATTTCTACGTGTAGATTTGGTGTATTTACAAGAGTTGTTGCAGTAATTGTAAAAGCAATGCATTGGAAACAACTTAAATGCCTTTCAGCAGAAGACTGGCTAAAAAGTGGTCCACTCCCAGAGAGGATATTATGTAGCTATTAAAAAATGATATGTATGTATGGTTGTGTCTATGTGTGTGTTCATGCATGCATGTTATGTTCTACTCTAGAATTATTTCTAGATGTATTATTCAATTAAAAAAAAACAGTATAAACAGCTATGTATCATTCTTTAACTTGGGAAAAATATATATCTTTATATACATATTATATATTTATATATAAACATAAAGAGAACTACAACTAGTTGATTATAGTAAGAGGGGCAGAGTACCTGGGGGATACATGTGAGAGAGAATTACTTCTCTTTGTGATTGTAAGCCCTTCCATATTATACTTTTAAAAATTACTATATTGATATCATTTATTTAGTAAATTTTTTAAAAATTACTTTAACAAAAGAAATTAGTTTGCCTTATTACTTACATATGCTTACACATTATTTTTTTCTTTATGTTGTTCTTGTTTTCACTGTATGCACAAATGGAATTTTGGCTTATTTGGTTGTATTTTTTTCTACAATGAAAGTAGAGCAGCACCATTTCATCTGTGTGATTCATCAGAGCTAATTTTTTTTTTCTTTTTTGGACTATTTGCCCTAAGTTGTAAATTTTCACTAAGAAGCAATGCTGAGGAAAAAAACCCATCTACCTTGACATAATATAATGCATTTCCCTTTCTATACAATAAAAGCATGTAGAAACAATGTAAAATGGCTTACATTTATCGCATTGATGATAATGGAAACGGATGCTTTTTAAACCATGAAACTGTCTTTACACTGCTTTGAAATAGCCAATTAACTTACACTCCATTTTGGCTTAAGTGATTTGATAAAACACAGAATCATTCCATCAATCCTTAGTCATGAACCCTTGTTCCCCTAAGGTTAATGCTCCATCCTACTTCATTGAATTGAATGGTTTCATCCGTTTTGTATATTAAAGCAAAATATATATTTTAACTAGCATTTTATTTAGTTCTCATTTATATAAAATGCAGTGAGAACAGGGATGTTATGAAAATAGAATGGTGTAATAAATAGTTTCATTATAGGATTATTCTGCCCTTTCTTCCTAAATCAGTAAGACAGTATTCTATTGAAGGAAATCATAGATATAAAATACAGCATCCTCTTTCCATTACTTTATTCCTAATGTTCAGTGAGATTTAATATGCAATATTTTAAAACTCTCAGCCCAAGCTTTATAAGTCACAGAACACCACAGGGAAGAGATGGCATGAGCATTAATTTCTTTTTCTCTCGGCTATTGTAATGGAGCCTTTCTATGGCTACAGAAGCTCGTCCTCATTTTTTATTTTTTATTTTTTATTTTATTTTTTTTTTTTTCGTCCTCATTTTTTAATGTTATTTCAGTATGAACTGGAATTTTCTCCATTAGTATGTTTAGCAGAATTAGTGTTTCAGTGAGTGGAAGTAATGGTCTTAGAGAGAGATTTTTTGCACATGAATTCTGTCTGTACAGCCTGTCCCGCTCAGTGGCTGCTGTTCTCATGGTGCTTGGACAAGTGCCCAAGGGCATAGGTGCCAGGCACGGATGCCTTCACCCTGACAGTTTGCACAACACAGCACTATCATCTCATTAGCAGGCATAAGCATCTTGGCCACATGCTGATTAATACAGTTGCACCTGCTCTCACCGTGTCATCCTAAGGACTGGAGTTGGACTTATTTTGTATTCCTCCAGGCTGCTGGCCATTTAATTTCATGACATCATTGGACAACAGAGTCATCTCAAGAGGTCACCTGGTTCAGGCTTCTGCTCTCAGGCATACCAATAGTTAACTGTTGAAGATGAATGGGTTTCTGTTACATTTAAAAATAGCTAGTTGGGATAGTAATCCCACAATTTGTAGCCAGCGTCAGTGTTTAGTAAGACTTGTAACTGTAGTGGCCTAGGATGACTGATAAAGGAAATTACATCTTTTTTTGGTTTGTTTTGTTTCTTAGGTTTTCAGGGTTTTTTGTTTCGTTTTGTTTTGTTCTTTCTTTCTTTCTTTTTGGTGTCGGTGTTATCACTGTTTTAGTTACAAGGTAGAAAATTTGCCTTTCTGGAGTTGCTAGTCTTGTCTGACATTATGCTCTTCCTGTCCTCTGCAGTCCTGGAGCCCTTACATATGGCCCACATTGCTCGGTGGCAGTGAGAAACTATGCGTGGGGAACAGAGAATCCACCTGCTGAAAAGGGAACCACATTGTACCTTCCTTCACTTTTATTTTTTATAGGAGTTATAGCAGTAATTGGAATATTCCTGGTGGATTCAGATCTTCCCCAGTGAGATCAGGTGGCAGCAATAGCTTTTTTTTTTTTTATTTTATTTTTTATTTTTTTTTAAAGATTTTATTTATTTATTTGACAGACAGAGATCACAAGCAGACAGAGAGGCAGGCAGAGAGAGGGAGAGGAGGAAGCAGGCTCCCCGCAGAGCAGAGAGCCCGATGCGGGACTCGATCCCAGGACCCTGAGATCATGACCTGAGCCGAAGGCAGCGGCTCAACCCACTGAGCCACCCAGGTGCCCAGGTGGCAGCAATAAATAGTCCCTCCACACCACACAAAAATTGCGATGGGCAGAGGAGGAGAGCCTATTAGAGGCTGAGTTGTATCTGCCTACTTCAAATTCATATGCAAAAGCCCTAATCAGTACATCATTTTATGGCCATATTTGGAGATAGAGTCTTCAAAGAGGTAATTAAGTCAGAATGGGGGTCCATTAGGTTAGGTCCTAATCCAATACAACTGGTATCCTTTCAAGAAGAGGAAATTTGTATCCAGACAAATACAGAGAGAAGACCATAGTGAAGGCACGAGGAGAAGGCAGCAATGTGCAAGCCAAGGGGACAGACCCCAGGGGAACCAAACCTGCCAACTCCTTGATCTTGGATGTGAGAGAAGTGATGTGAGAGATGTGAGAGAACCTGTTTAAGCCATCCAGTCTGGCAGCCTTAGTAAACGAATACAGAGCTTAAATAATGGTCTGAAGTCAGTGCAACTGGCCACACTTGATGTTGCACTGTTGAAGACAAGTCATACAGCCCATGCTGGCGAGGTCTGCGGACTCAGTCATGCTAGGCACAATGAGTATCTTTGGAGGGCATCACTGTGCTTGAGAGTGAGAGTAAAGGTCTACATTGGCCTTAGGTAGCTATAACTTAGCATAATATTGGAGAGAGGAGTCCTTTCTCGTTCCTACTTTATCAAGAGAAACTCTTACCAGACCAGCAGTGAGGTGTGGCTCTGCTTCTGAGGGATGACAGTGCTTGGACAGGGCTGCTGACCTTAACAGAGGCGGGAAGATGGAGGCAGCAGAACATTCCCCAGCTTTCCTCTGCCTGAACTACCAGCACTCACTGAGAATTACTTCCCACCGAATGCCATTCTAAGCAATGTTCATAAGTAAAATAGGAATTCAAAACTGTTTCAGATGAAATTAGAAACAGAGCAAAGTCAGATTGGGATAATATGAGTTTATTGTTGTTACTGTCTTTTTCCCTCTTTTTCGGTTTCCTTCTAGTCGAGTTGAGTTTGTTTTTTAACACAGAATTATTTACAGACGTGTGAAAGGAGGCTAGGGGAATCACAAAGGATAGTGCAGTACTTGGGCCTAAAATCACTGAGGAGGAGCTAATAGCAGAGAGAAGCTCAGGTAGAATGATTTCAGCAGAGAAAGCCAGCTAAGGCAGACCCTACTGTCGTGAGCTAGAAGAAGAACGAATATCTGGACGCTGCTCTCTTCCTGTCCTCGGCAGTCCTACATTCCTCACTGGTTGAACCCAGTGTCAAACCTGAGCACACACCTCGCATAAGCGTCAGTTTTGTCGGGAAAAAAAAAGAGTGGGTTATGGATATTGGGGAGGGTATGTGCTATGGTGAGTGCTGTGAATTGTGTAAGACTGATGATTCACAGACCTGTACCCCTGAAGCAAATAATACATTATATGTTAAGAACAAACAAACGTAAAGTATGGGTAGAAGGGTAGAGCATAGAACTGGAAGAGCAAACAGAAAAGTTAGGACAGTTGCCCGGGGTCACACAACTAATAAGAGAAAGAGATGGGATTTTAGCCCAGCAGTTAGGCTGCAAAGAGCCCCTTCTGATTTTGTAACCAATTGCTTAGATCCAAGAGCAGCTATCCCCAGCAGACAGCATGATGTTCTGGCTCCAACATGTAAGCTCTGGGTGTCTGTGTAGGACCTCGACTTTCATGCTGTTGGCTAGAAGTCCAGCTGTAAGCAGGTCTTTGAAGCACCATAAAAGTTCTGAGGATTCTGAATTGTAGAATGGGAGATCTATTCCATGATAGGCCTGATGAATACAATCTGCTTTATATCTGAATATAAAAATGGCACATTATGTATATATATAATGTGTAATTCTATTTACATGAAGTTTAAGAAAAGACCAATCTGTGGCATTGGAAATTATTACCTTTGGGGGGGGGCTGGATGGTAAACGGCATGGAGGAAACTTCTTGGAAGACGGTTACTTTTGTCATCAACAAGGCCCCCATTTCCTGTCTTTCAAGGTGTTTTTGCTCTGATGGGTGCTCTGAATTGACCAACACCAGCCACCTAGGGTTCTGTATCTGAAGTCCCTTTTATAGCTTACTTTCTCTCTGGGTATCCAACTTCACCTCTTCTGAATATTTTTAATTCCTTTTTTTTTTTTTTTTTTTTGTTCTCTTTTTAATGTGGTGCTTAAACTCAACAACCATGAGATTGAGACCAGAGCTGAGATCAAGAGTCAGATGCTTAACTGACTGAACCACCCAGGCGCCCCTGGATATTTTTATTTTTAATCATTCTGGTTTCCTTCTCTGGACTGTCTAGCTCTTCCAAATCCTCTCAGACTTAGATAAATTAAATCCTGATATAATCATCCTGATATAATAAATTACTCTTAAGGCATGATCTGTAAATAAGTGCAAGTTGTTACTTTCCAGTCCTTATATTTTCATTCCTATTAACATCTCCCTAAATCATTAGATAAAATATGTAACTTGCTTTCGTTTATTTTTAACTTGCACTTGGCTTCGAGTTCCACAGCCTCTTCTGCCACATTTGCCCAATAATTAATTTTGTGTATCACTCTGATATTTATTACCTTAAAATTTGTGTAGGCTAATGGCTGTGAAATGGTAATATTTGCACTATGGTATGTTATAGTACTGAATTATTTTCTTATCAGGTACTTGTGATTGAGGACTGTGCTTGGAGCTTGAGAAACAACTGAATAGGAATAGCAACTGTAAACATATATAATTAATTTGAACACTAAAATGATAAAAACAGTAATCATCTTCCAGCAAGCCATTCATTATTTTCTCTTCCATGGACAAGGCATTGTTCTAAGAGAGGAATAGGACACTGGCCCTCTCAGCTTTATTTCCCTGTCTCTGAAAGGGAGGGCTTTTGTGAAAGGAATGCCCGTTTTACCTGCCCCTTCTCTAAAGAGGCAGTGTGGTAGTGGAGAATGGATTAAGATAAACCCATTTTTCAAATCCTTGCTCAGTAACCTTCTGACAGTATAACCTTGGGCAAGATCCTTAGCTTCTCTGGAACTCTGTTCAGTAGTAAAATGTCCATACGAATTCCTATTTGCACAACTGTTGTGAGAATTGAGACAATATATGTCAAGTGCCTACATGTAGTGTATACCCGCAATGTGACAGTTATTACCTGAAGATTCTATTGCTGGACGAAAGTAGTGTTACGTATTTTATATCATTAATGATTCGAAATTGAAAGTCAGCTTCTGAACGAACTCTCAAATCAAGAATGCCATTTTATTTTGTTTTTTTAATATCATAGGTTACTGTTCTCTTAGTACAATTTGCAGGTCTTCTCCACCTAAGCTAAAGAAAAAAGGAATGATTATCTGATGATAGGCTATAGTGGCTCAAAGTTTTTTACACTGGGAACCAAAGAGTGCAAGAGAGATTTATTTTTTAGACACACACACACGTATCAATAGTGTTCTCCAAGGAGACCAAGATACTTTGCCAAATATGATTTTGAGGCACACAAAAAAAGAAGGAGAGGAAGCAGGAAGCTGTTGCACTAGTTCTGATAAATCATGGTAAGTTCTGGTTGAAGATCAACCACACATAGAAAGACAAGGATCAGTGAAGAGAGTCTCTGCTGTAGAGGTACACAGGGCCTGGACACGTACAGGGAGGGAGAGAAAAGGGGGATCTAGTGAAGCATTTGGGAAGAGGTGCCTTCTTGTCAGTTCCCCTTCATTTCCTACCCTCAAATATGTATGATATTATGAACTGCTCTGTCATTCTTTTACAGGCCCTGTGCCAGTATTCATTAGACGTATGAATAGTGGTAAGGGCAAAGGGGATAAAGCAGGAAGCTCTCTCTAGTGATCAGAATATGCATTCATAAGAAAGAAAAATATGTTTATGTCTGAAAATTTTAAGCCAGACAGCTAGATCTTTAAATGTGTTATGAGTTTGAGACATAAGTTGAATGCTGCGATAGCACCCAGAGAAAATCCAGAGTGTACATAAGAACTACCTGTTAAGGCAAGGAAATCAAAGAAAAGAGAAATAGGTAGGAAGGGCACAGTAGACACATAGTAATAAGACCTCCAGCTTGGGTGGAGGCTCTGCTATCTGGGACCAGTAGTCAGAACTTCTGCCTGTCTTACCACTTCTATGAACCTCCTACATAATGAATACGTTCCTTGTGTGAAGTCTTCTTTGAATTGTGAACCCGGACTTTCTTGGACATATCCCTCTTCTAAAAGGGACTTTTTCCTTGACTAGCATCAAGTAAACCAGCAGAGAACCAACAAATACAATTTTTCTTCTTGAATACCCCTACCATTTTCCTATCTTTGAGTCTGAGGGATGGAAAGAGGGAGATGGAAAGAGGGAGAAAGCAATAACACCTCTAAGCCACCACTATACTTGGTCTTTATTTTTTGTGTAATTCACATCTGACATTTGGGGTGAAAATAAACTACTAAGAAATGTTAGAAAACTTTGGTGAATTGAAGTTCAGGCTTTAAGCTTGGGTGCCTGGCAGGGTAATTTCAATGCTATTAAAAGAAATGTAGGTATTTGCTCTTATATGGAAGGAAGAGGTAGAGATAGTATGGTTTAAATCAAGGATGATTGAATCCAGTGCATGAGACCAGGATTGGATCCTGTCTGCCACTCACTGTTCCTAGGAGTTTGGGAGTACCACTTAACCTCCAAGGTGAGTTTAGCCTTCTATAACCTGAAATGGGTGATTAGGTGGATGGTTTTTAAACTCTTTTTGTAGACAAAAACCAACTTATCAAATACTCTCCTACACAAATTACAATATATGTTCCAGTTGGGTAGGTTAGGGAAATTCAGGACTTTCAGCTCCATTGATTTTGACCTCTTGATCCCAAAGCAGTCCCTCATATATTTCCTTGGAACCCAGTTAGATCATCCCTAATACGTTAACTAGCTCTGTATTTATATTAGTCCTAGTAAGCCTTGTTGATTCAGCAGTTCTTTCTGGAAGGCACTTTGAGAGTTTTGGTGTGATGATGGTAGTTGGAAATTATTCACAGTACTGATGGAAACGATTGCACATTGTGTTAGAATGTAATTCATGGCTGGCTATATGGCAGTGTGCATATTAGTGTACATAATGTGGTCAGATCTTGACTGGAATCCTGTGATTGTCTGTAAAGTCCTAAGAGCTCTGCTAAATCATGCTTGTCTGTCCATCTTAGCTCTCAGAGAAGAAAGCGTGTGGTGCTCTTCCTGCTTTCAAAGCCAGGTTTCCATATGGGGAGTTTCTGCTGAATAAAATTCATCCCCTTTGAACATGTTCACTTCTGACCAATTTCCCTTATGTTAACATGTTATTTTATTTTTTTTAAGATTTTTATTTTATTTATTTGTCAGAGAGAAATCACAAGTAGATGGAGAGGCAGGCAGAGAGAGAGAGAGGGAAGCAGGCTCCCCGCTGAGCAGAGAGCCTGATGCGGAACTCGATCCCAGTACCCTGAGATCATGACCTGAGCCGAAGGCAGCGGCTTAACCCACTGAGCCACCCAGGCGCCCAACATGTTATTTTATTAAGTAAGTTACTGTTTTTAATAAAGTTACACTCAAGTATGTCTTTACGGTGACTCTCTGATTACCTCCTTTCTGATATATTCTGTGATAATGTATAAAGTAACTGCCAGGAGGCAGACTTACTAAATTCATAATAATATCCATGTATTTTTTTTTCAACTCTTTCATGATGGGCACATTGCATACACCATATCAGTCTTTACAATCAAGTGCCAAATGTAAGTATGTACCTTATTATCCTGAAGTGGGAACAAACAGTTCAAGAAATTAGTTAAGCTGCTTGAGATTTCAAAGCTAGGAAAGAGTGGGGGTTGGAGATTCTATGATATCCTATATCCTCTTCATTCTTGAGGGCCAGGAGTGAGTGGGCCTAGGATGGGGAGACAGCAGTAAAGACACCCTTGCAGGTGTCCTGGATGAGTCAGGTGCTTAAGAGTCTGACTCTTGATTTTGGCTCAGGTCATGAGATCAGGCCCTGTGTTGGGCTCCGTGCTCAGCAGGGAATCTGAGATTCTTTTTCCCACTCTATCTGCCCCTCCCTGCTGCACTCACGCTCTGTCTCATTCTTTCAAATCAGTAAGTAAATAAAAAAAAAAAAAAAAAAAGAGGGCCCCTTGCTCCTTATACTGGCATCTATGTCCTTATTTAAATGTCAGGCATATTCTATGCCAGTCCTCCCAAAATTTACTATCTCTTCTCACAGAGATATAGATTCTAATTACATGAAGATACCTAAAGACACTTAAATATTATTTTTCCCTCTCATTTAGATTTTTACTACCTCTTTGACTAAAGCTGTTTATAAGATCCAGATAGTTATTTATGTAGATATCATTTGCAGAACTGCTGATTATTTAGTACAGGTATTTCTAGGCTATTCCTCAGGGATCCAACTTTCTTAGGTCTAGAGAACATGACTACAGGACAGTGACATTCATTATACAGAAAAAATATCACCAGCTAAGTTCTTTACCCTGGAAAGTAGGTTCTTTTGCCATCTGAATAAGTAATTTTTAACTGAAACTGTGGACACAGCATCTTTCTATAGCTACTTTTCACATGCTTGCCTTGGTAATTTCCCGAAGTCCTGTTAAATGTTTCCTTTCATATATGTTTAATTGAATTCCACGTATTCAGATGTTCTCTGTAGTACATATATACCCATATGTTACAGTTGGATGACAAAGGATTTTTTTTTCCCTTTCCTCTTAAAGGAAATGTTTAAAATTCAGCATGGAAGAGAACTCTATTTTAACCTAAAGTTCCACTTACAGAAGTTTAGATAAATGGTTTTAAAGAGACCCTAAGTCTTCTTACACATTAAGACTTTGTTTACAAAACATTGTCCTAATGAGGCTAATATAAATGAATTGGCAACAAATGGAGAGAACAAGTTTGAAATACATAGCTTCAAATGTAATAGAAAAATTGTTTTGTAAAATATGTTTTAGATTTCATTGAATTTCACATATTAGGTAATATTTTAATGGTGAATGCTCAACTCCAGTTTTTCATACATTCTTATCTAAGTTGAAATTATTGATGCAACAGATACAATAAATGTGCCTTTTCATGTTCTTAAAATGTGTTATTCTTTGTTATGTTCTATGACCAAGTCACATTTAAAGTAAAGAAAAAAAAAAGATTTAAATAAATAAAATGTATCTTAATTCCCCCAGCGTGTATAATGTGAACTTCATTGTTGCAGTGAGAACCCACACTATTTATAGTGAGCTTGATGCTTGGGTTTGACAGGCAGCCATCTGGGGCACTGCAAGAGGCCATTTTGAAAATGCAAACCTTCAATAAGATCAAAGTGTATACAGAAGTATTAAATTATACCCAGATAGAAAAATCTGTGTCCTCATTCTTTTATGTGAAATTTAACATTGATACATGCTCTGTAAGTTTTCTTCCACGCATACACACGAAATCCATGCCACTGAAATGCTGAGCGATGGCTGGGGGAAAAAAAAAAAGAATCTAAACTGGGATCACATGTCCTTTCCGGACTCTAACTGTGGCATTCATCTGACATAATAGAGACTCAGAAACACAGTGCGCCTTCACTCTGCGGGGGGTTACAAAGCTGTTCAGTGTAGGAAATCAGCACGTGAATATCTCTTCCCCTTGCTAGAAAATGAAAAACACCTGACACTTGAGAACTGTTAGTACATGATTTGAATGCCATTAGGGGCTGCTCCTACACATTTCATATTACAGCTGTGGAGTGTGTAACCCATGAATAGCACTTGTGTTATGTTTGCTTTAGAAAACTGTGTTGATCCCTCCAGGCGCTCTATTTGCAAGTACTCCCACGTGAGGCATAGAGCAGGGGGGGACTGCAGCAAACTGATCTGTCTTACAGAGAGACTGTTCTGTAAGGAAATATTTTTAGAGGCTGGAGACATGGATAGCATGCCTCCCACTCTGGCTGTAACTTTTGAAAGATGATGGCCAAGGAGATCTTTTATTGACATAACAAAAACTATTCGTTTGATATGCAGGGCTCAAGTTCTATGCAAGCATCTCCATGAAGTGCAGAGTTTTAATGAGTTTTAATAAGGTTTGACATTGCCTCTTTGGGTTTAGTTTGTGGAAGGAAGGTTATAAAATGAATGTTTTCCTTTGGAAGAAGTTGCTCTTGAGAGTTTTTTGGACTACTCAAATTGTGAAAATCACACCAGGGATAATCTTTCAATACATTAAATGAGGTGTGTGTATTTCTCTTGCATTTCTTTCAAGGTGGACTTATTTTAACACTTCCAGATTGCAGTAAATTCTCTTAATGTTTTTTTCTTTATATGCCGTTCAGTCTCAACCACAGTGCTATATTTTAGGAATATATAAGTTGGTGACTAAACTTGCTTTTGAATTAATGAGTGCATCTTGAAAATGATAGTATGATTTCAGTTGGAATTTTCTGTTTAGATCACATTTTCTTTTTCTTAGTTCTAGATAAGCCCCTTGGGTTATTTTAGGACTTTCTTGTTTTCGTTTTTAGGTGGTTGTCAGGATTAGGTAGGTATCTCTGTAAAGGAACTGGCCTTGGAGTATGGTTAGAAATGAAAAGGAAATGTCAGTTACTGAGCATAGGCTACATGATGGTGATTTACGTACTTGACTCCATTTAATGCTCATACACAACCTCACAGACACTCCAAAGTTGGGTAGTATTATATCCATTCTCACAGATGTGGATGGTTTCTCAAATTACCAAGCTAGTAAATAACAAAGATGAAAATCACAATCAAATTGTTGTAATTCCAAAGTACATGCTCTTAAACATTATCCTTTATTGCCTTCCACAAATCATTGTGAAACTTTCTCAGAATTCACCACTTTAAAAGATCTTTTCAAGTCTTGACCTGACTCTTGCTTACTGAATAGCTTTGCCTTCCTCTTTGCCTTCTCAATAAACACCTAAAGAATAGTCCAGTGAACTTGACAGAATCCCATTCCTCCAAGTAGTGATTTGAAAGCTTGAATGTCCTTAGCATCATCTGGAAAGCTTTTAAAAAATACCAGTGGCTGATCATACATTACACCATTTTCATCAGAATCTCTGGAAGTTGAGACAGGACATGGGCATTTTTAAAGGTTTTCATAGTGATTCTAAAATACGACCAGGGTGCTATATGTTGACATAAACTGCATGAGTTCCAGTTTTTTTCCACATTTTTTTCTCACCTATAATAAAAAATTATATAGATTTTTCTGTCTTCTTGGAAAAGCAAACTGATTGTGTCTTTATGTATTTGCACAGGGGCTTATCAGCACACTGTTCTTCCTGATTGGTGTGCTCAAAAGATGTGTGTTAGATCTGTCTGCATCTTTTTCCCCAGTAAATAAATGTGGGTTAGGACTAGCAACATGGAAGGCATTGCAGATTTTAGAAAATCAAAGTTGATACCACTTGGTCTTAAAATGTTTTGTCTTTTCTTCCCAACAATATAAAGGACCTGTTTTGTCATTTAGAGGACTACCTGACTGTCCCTAGCATCTGTAACCAATTTTTATTAGAGGTGGGACTGGGGTTTAAATCTATGCAAAGATTATTTATTTGCTACTTATCCATTTCTCTTGAAATGTCCTGGCACTGAGTTCCTTCCAAGCATTGTTATTTTTATTTGCTCTTGAGTGAGTATGTGACTAAGTAGGCTCCGTAGGTTGGCTTATGCCTTTAAGCCCACCAGACCAATTCATTGAGCCAAGTTATTATAGATCCAGATTTTTTGCTGGAGCTGGCAAACTTCTTTTTCTCTGTTATTGGCAAAGATGAGGAATAATAGCACGTTTGGCTTTTTTTAGTAACAGTATTTATTGACAGAACATCACCCCTTATCCCTGAAAATGATAACATCAATGTCACACGTATCTAGAAAACAGAGGTCTATCTCAAGAAGCAATGCTATGAAATTGAGTAGATGTCACCTGAAAGGAACCCTCTTGTTCTCAAGAGAAATATTTTTGAGACCCATGTGACATTAAATTTTCATGAGAAATGAATAATCTGACATGAATTGATTCCCTTTCTATTGTTCTCTCTGAAATTAAGATGATGATCATGATGATAAACATGCTAATGTTTTTTGAGAGCTGAGTTTGTATCAGGTACCATTCTGAGCGTTTAAACTTATTACCATATTTATTCCTCAACACCTCAAAATCCTAACGAACACATAGAATTTGAGTCGTTTGCCCAGTGTGGCATTTTTGTTATGTGATACAGCTAGGCTTTGAACAAAATTCTGCTGAAAGTAGAGGTAGCACTATTCAGTCAGGGAGAGACTGGGCTTACTGCTAGAAAGGGACAGTTGAAATGGGTTGGTGACTACCTGTTAAAAATAGCACTTAAGAAAACCAGATTGCCAAGCACTATTACAATTTCTAACTAGGTGATAGATTTGGTCTTGTGATTTCCCCTCTCCCCTCCCCACTCCCATGTTCTTGAGTATAGGGTTGCAGTTTCAGTGGTGTCTTAAAGTGTATGCAGTAAAACACAGCTGGTAACTGACTTTAACTATAATTATTGGCCTCTTACCAGTATTTAAAGATGCAATGCATGGATCAGTGCTTTGAACTTTGCTTTTTAGTTTTTATCAACAGTGTACCATTACTTTCCTAAGGACCTTTTCTTCACCTTTATTTAGATCCTGCACTGGTCTATAATTACATGAAACTAAAAATTCTCTATGGATTGATTTCCATAAATTACAAATATGTCATGCGTTATGTTACTAGACAAAAGGTCAGCAAACCAATTTGTTACACCAATAGCACATTTACTAGAGCTTGGACAATGATCTGTTTGTTGAAAACCTTCTGGTTTTAACTCTTTCACTAGGATTTCAGCTGAAACACAAATTGTATGTAGAATGGAATTTAAATCACTGTTACGCCTAATAGTAGAAAATTTTATAATTTTGAATAGGCAGTGGTGAACTGTATTTTGAGTCCAACACATTTATTTTATTTATTTTTTAAAAATATTTTTATTTATTTATTTGACACAGAGAGATCACAAGTAGGTAGAGAGGCAGGTGGGGTGGGGGGGCAAGCAGGATCCCTGCTGAGCAAAGAGCCCAATGTGGGGCTCGATCCCAGGACCCTGAGATCATGACCTGAGCTGAAGGCAGAGGCTTAACCCACTGAGCCACCCAGGCACCCCTAACACGTTTATTTTTAATTCAGTTTTCCATGATGGGAGAGTAAATATATGGTATTTTGCAACATCCCAAATACATCAATTCCAAATTAATCCCGTCAATGTAAAAACTAATTTTATCATATTAAATTATAAGTTTAGTAAAAGGAATCCTAATAGCTTATTGTTATCTTAAAAATAATAAAATATTACACATTATGCAACTTGAAAATTAAGCTGAATTCTTTCAGTGCCTTGAGTGGTCCTTATAATCAATTAAAAATGAATCTAATAAGATGGGATTTAAATGGCACAAATGAACTAATTAAGTTTCAAAGGGGAACCTATATCCTGTCAGGCAGCAGCTTGTTTAGAACAATATTCATCAAATGATTTTGATATCGCTCCATTCTGCAAATGTGAACTCAAAGATTTTTGGTCCTTCCCTTAAATTTTTCTTGTTCTCTTCTGAAAACCACAATAACTCATTTGTCTACAAATAATGTCACATTTTTCAGTTTTCCTGGAGTCGAAATGTTACAATTATTGACTTTCCTCTTCTCCTTGTCCATTATGCAATGTGATGTCAAGTCCTAGTTCTCTGGTGGTGGCTCTGCCATTGTTGTCATCTGTTTTGTGCCACTCACCAACAACAGTGTTCTGTTTTCTCTAACATCAACTATTAACTGGTTTTTCATGCCTTCAGTGCATAATATGCATTGGTATCAGATATAATTACTGGGACGTTCCTCAACACATTTCTTTTGCGGAGAGCCTGGAATCCCAAGTGCCCTGGCATATATTCAGGGTATACTGCATTCTCATTCCAGCCTGCTGTACCACATTTCTCATCCAGTCATTGAGTCTCGTGATTCTTGCATTGCTTAGACTACTCATCACCCTCAAGGAAGGCACTGCTCTTTTATGGTTTCGCTGGTTTCTGAAATCACCAGCTCCCACTTTTGCCCATCAAAAACTTTCCTTTATTTCACAGCTCATTTTAAGTGTTTAGCCCTGTTTTCCTGCATAGCAGTTAAATCATATTACTTATAATCTACTACCAGTTATTTGTATACATTTATTGTTATAATAATATATTATCATATTTACATTATAATTATTATATCTTACATGATAATTATATTATATTATAATTATATATAAATATATTATAATTATACATATTATATATAATATATAATTAATAAAATATACATAATGAAATATATAATCACATAAAATATGTAATTATATAATGATTATATTATACTTACATCATAATCATAAATATAATCATATTATATATTATAATAATATATTATTATATTTATAGTTATATTTATTATTATAAATGTATAGATTTGTATGCATTTATTGTTATATATTATTTATATTATTATTATTATTATGTGTCCCTTGTCTCATACATTCTCCGCAGTTTCTCCATGGCATATATTTTATGTTCCCACTTTAAATAGATAATAAATTGAGATTGAGAATTTAAATAGCTTCCCAGGGTCACACAGTCAGCACTGACAGAGCCAGAATGAAAGCTAAAGTTACACTGGGTGCCTCCAAAGCCACAGGACCCTGATACTGTGTGGCTTTCCGTAGCTACTTCCATAACAGAATTGGGTGATAAGTGTTCATACACATGCATACATCCAGTACTACTGTAGTAAATAATAGATATATGATACATAGAACTATTATAATGTAAGTTTAGATTACTTTGGCTTATTGTAGACTTTTCAGAGATATTCTCACTCTTAGCCAATTAATGGCTCCTTTAACAATTAATATATTTCTATATTTCCTGAGTACCTTGATGAAAGGTGCCTGCTGCGCCTCACATTACACATGAAGGAATGAATTCCTGTGAAACTCTAGAGTGTTCTCACCAACGTAAGAGTGTTTATTCCCTGAATTCTTGGTGGATTCCGTCTTTTGTGGGTAGACTTATGATCCTCAGTAGGTTTCCAAGAGTAAATTAAAAGGCAGACATTGGCATTGAAGTAGAGCTGCTCCTGTGCCTTAAGAGACTTGCATTAAAAATAATGACAACAAGGGGTAATGGTTAGTAGTACACGGGCCACTCTGCGCTGGTATGGGGCTACAGGCAGCACTGTGCTAAGTCATAGGTAATCCAGAAAGAGGGAAATCGTGGATGTAACAATCAAGCTGTGAGGCAGCTTTGGTTGCCCTTTTGTTTCTCCTCCAATTTGGGTTCTTTTGTGTGCTTTTCTTCATTCAATTTCCATTCTGCACTCTACTTGGCTAATTAAAATTCTAATCACTCTGACAGCTAGAAATAGAAAAAAAAATTCTATGCTGGAGAAGGTAATTTCAAGGTGTTTTAGCTGCCAAAGAAACAAATGGAAATGAGACAAAGAAGCTAGTTGTCATAGAAGGAGAAATGAATTTTGTTTTCCCCTTCTACCTAAAAATATGAAACTTTAGCCAAGATAACACATTACTGTTTGGCATCATAATAATTCTAAACATCTAAAGGTTAAAAAATATATTTTATTTTCCTATAGGTAAAGGTTTTTTGATAAAAATAGTCTTTCATTACATTTGTTCATGTCAAATGTAATTTACTGTTCTTGGGTGACATGAAGTGTAACATCAAAGGTTTGACTTGGTCTCTGTGATATGTTGTTTCCGAAAGTGTTTCCTTTTAATCTTTGATTTTCAGATCTTCATTAAACATTTAAGGGACTAGAAATCCATATTTAAAACAAAGAGAAATTTGTGGTATGATTTCTTTAGTAAAATTGTGATGCTAAATTTTTAATGCCTGCTGGTCTAGAAGTGTTAAATACAATTACATCCAAGAGGTATTTGAAAATGAGTTCTCTAGAAAGGGAGGTTTCCTGAGAAATTTTCCAACTAAATTAATAATCAGGCTGAGTTTTGACTATGTCTGTTAGGGATCCAGAAATTGGGTAGGGTATTGGAAAATGTTTACCAGATAAACTATTGTCTGAATTGACTGACATTGACTGATTACTTAATTTTATTAAATTGACTGGACACTTATTAAAATACACTGAATTGGTTTCCTGAACCAGTGTTATTTAAATTTAATTGAATATATGAAAGAAGATGCTGCTAATCAACAAGAGTCATTGAGTGACTCATGTCAGATATCTATACCCTTACATAGGTCTACATACAACACAAGACCTCTAAGATTTTGTTATGCAATAGGGTTCTTTATTGTGTGATATAATTTTCAGAAAGACAGTATTGGGGGCAATGGGTTTTTCAAATTTCCATAGCCTCTAGCCAACTTAGGCTTTATTTATAATTTATTTATTTTTTATTCATTCATTTATTTATTTCATGACCCAAAATTAGTGAGGATAATATCAAACTGATTAAGTAAAATCTACCTTCATTGATGGTTACAACTATTAAGTCCCTTGTATATACTTGCATATTTTAGAATCAAATATCTAGTATAATTCTTTATGAGAGTAAACATTCAGTGTTATTTTATTAATGATCCATACCATGTTTTTGTTGTTCTTGCTAAAGCATTGATTCACTAAGTAATATCATTCTGTATATAAGGCTTTAATGACACATAGATACCAGAGTCCATAAGAATATCATATAATACCTTATATACTAATATCATTCAGTATATAAGGCTTTAATGACACATAGATACCAGAGTCCATAAGACATAAGTGTTGTGTCTGTATCAACTTCAAGAGACTGAAATTCATAGAAATACCTAGGGAGAGTCCTACATGACTCATACGTTGGTATGAAATATTTAAATCAACTAATGTTCTCTTTTAACTTGTAAAGTAGCACACAATCCTGAATGAATGATTAGTGTTGTGTCCATTCTAAAATGCTTTTGAATATACAATGCTTAGTGAAGAGAACCTAGTAGAAATTTCATGGTTAGAGACAGTATGGATATTGGAACTCATAAGTTGAGAATGTATGAGTTAATCATCAGATTTCCCAAAACACAACGAAAAAGTCATATCTCTGAATATTTCAGTACTTATTGACAGGGCACTAGATAAAAGTTTAAGTCTACAATAGAATATTAGGGGGTTGTATCTCAGATCTATTCATAAATATCTGGGTTGTCACGAGAAAAATCATGAAACATCTCTGAGACTCAGTTTCCTCGTCTATAAAATAAGTCAGTAATATCACCTCCTAAGCAGTGATGATAGGTTGCTTATTATTTTTTTATCACAGTTATGTGATGAATACAAAGGACTAATAGAAGCCCTAGCTATTTTATCATAATTATGATAAATTTTTTTCATTGTTATTGAATACTTAACAGTGTTTGAACTTTCATGCTAGGAATTAAGAGAGACAAAGATGAATAAGGCAGCATCATTGACCTCAAACCATTTAATTTAGTAGTGCAGACAGCTGTGCATATAAACAATTGAATAAATGAGAGACTGAGTAACAGCTGCGTATGAAATAATCTACATCTGTATAATGGGCTCAAATAATTGTGTTACCTGTTTTTACTTCTATCCACGTAGGCAATATTAATAATATCTGGGAGTCCAACATGGTCATGCACCTTAGGTCATGTCAACCTGTAACTACAAGTAGAATATTTGTAGATGCTTCAACCTGGCTTCTGGTTCTCAATCAGATGCCACTGAGATTTCCGTAAACCAGAACATAGAGCAAAAGGGGCACCCTTAATAATCGAACTGATGCAACAGGTAAAAAATATGAAATCAGAATCTATAGTTACCTTAATGAAAGCCCATCCTTTGGGAGTAATGAAACTGACTTTCAAATCAAGTTTCTGCCCATTTTCTAGCTTAACTCTAATTCCTGTTTCCAGATTTCTCCTGCCCTTTGGATTTGGGCTTTGTGTTTGATCAGCCTAAACTCTGCCTCAAAGGACTTGCCTTTCCTAATTCCTTTGCGTCTTGAGGCACCATATTCTTTCTTCAGGAAGACACTGATCCCCAGCACCATCATGCTTAACCAGTGAGACCTGCCAAGTCCACAGCACTATCCCATAAAGGACCATTTGGAAATCAGATTTAAGGCTAAGGACATGGCCCAGTGAAAGCCTCTAATTCACTAAGAGTAAGAAGTTAGTTCACTTAAGCATACAAAAATTTGATGATAACTATTTTTGTGTGTCAAGACCAAGTATCAAATTTTGGCTATTATCTATAGGCAAATATTATTATTCTTCACAGATCTGTCCCAACTGATACTTTTTATAAATAAAAATAGTACTTACATTATTTTTAAAAATCCCCTTAGTACCTGAAATATTTACATTTAGCTGCCATCTGTTTCTAATGTTGTCCTGAGTATTCAACAAAAATGGCTTAATTTGATGCATACAATGATACAGTAAACAGAGAAAGACAAAGGGCTTTGATCTTAACTCTCATTTATTTCTATGTGACTTCAAGCAAAATGTCTACACATCTCTGAGCATCAGTTTTCAACTAAGACATAAAGATGGTGATAACTATCCACTAGTATCTTTGTTGGTATAAATGCTAGAAAATTTGAGTTTTATCCCCTTCCCTCCTTTTGCCATTTCTATTATTTTCTGACTAGCTGTTTCTGTCTTATCTATCTGCTGAGAGGAAAACACACAGTAGGAAGTTTATACATGTGCCTAACTAATGTTTGGATTATGTGTTTCTCCCCCAACACTTATGGATCAGTGACAGCTTTCTCTACACATTGTCTTTAAAAAAAAAAAAAAAAAGATTGGCATAATTGGGGAGGAAAAAAAGTCAGTCATTGGTCTAGCTCAGCTTTCAATTCTAGGAGAGTATTTTCCTTTTACAGGGTAAACACACACACAAAAAGGAGTCTTGAAATTCATCCTTTTCAGTCATAAGTATCAGGAATTTGAGAGAAACTTTTCTACATTCCAAAAATAAAATATCAAAATCATCTTTGATACTAAGAACCAAAGTCTGTTGTACTAAGAATATAGAGCTTATGAGAATTAAGCATATAGTATTAAGAAAGCAGGACAAGACAAGAGAGCAGTTCACTTTTTTTTTTTTTTTTTAACCTCCTAGAATGAGGTAAGAATTAGAGGAGATGTTAAGAGGGAAAGTTAGAGAAGACAACATCAGGATCAGACAGAGCTTAGGACCTTTGAGAGATCTCTACTATACCTTTCCTTATAATTGACATCCTAGCAGGCAGTAGGACAGGGGGTGATTTGAGGAAAAGGGGTTTTGAGCTTCTGAGGCAGAAAGAGCTCAAGGTCTGCTTCCTGACTGTAACCCTTTGAGGACCCAAAATTATGTGGCTCTCAGCAGCACTATGGAAGTCTTCAGAAGAAGGTCAGTGGGCTCCAGAGCAAAGAGCTTAGATGACCACTAAGTTTTTGTTTCAGCACAGTTAAGAGGAAATAAGAAAAAACTACCTATGGTTATTAGGGAAGAAGAAGAAATCCCTAGCTGGTCACAGTATCTGAAGACTGCCAGAGCAGTCTGTGAAAATGTGGCAAACATGGTTGAGTCTCAGATGATCAGCAGTGCAGGTAAGAACTGATGGGGGAGCCTGTTACTACGTGTTATCTGTATTACAATGCTCCAGAGGGAGAGGAACTAAAGGCAGAGGCATAAGTCACGTCCCTCCAGCACAAGGAAGGTCAGGACAGCTTGAAGCCTGAACCCGTCCTCCACTACTCATGTTACCTTTAGCTCTGTGTAACTGAACTCCTAGTAAGTTCTCCAACTCGATCTGCTACTACCCTACTGAGTCTACACTAGCCCTGTAGTTTTCTTACTCTTCTTCAAACATGGGAAGGTTATTCCTACTCACATTTTGGCAGGGTTTTCTTTCTGCTGAAAACATTCTTCATTTAGATCTTCACAACTTTATTCTTTCATTCAGATCTCGAATCTTAATTCACATTTTTCTTCAAAGCTCAAAGGTTCTAGTCTTAAAGACTTTACCCAGATTGTTCTTCCAAAAATAGCCTCCTCTACCTTCCTTGCTGTCCCTTTATCCTGCTTTATTTTCTTTAGAGTGCTTATGACAATCTAAAGTTACATTATATATTTATGTGCATATTGTGTGTGTGTGTGTGTGTGTGTGTGTGTATCAACTAGAATGTAAGACTATGAGGGCAAGAGTGACACAGGTCTCCTTCATGTTTATATCTCTTATATCTAGCATATAATGGGTTTCAATTAATATTGCTTGAATGACTCTATGAATAAATAGATGAATTCCTCTTGCACAAAGATATGTCCTAGAAGAAAGGAAGCAGAATGAGTAGAATTCATGATAGGCTGGTTATTTACCAAGAGAATCAAATGACGGAGTAAAGTTGAAGTGACCAGGTTGCTTTTAGCCTGTGAGATTAATAGTTCACCCACACTCTGACGTGCAAACAGACTTCTGCCTTCACTCCACAGACCAGAAGTTGGGGCTCACATGCAAGTTAAATTTTATCAAAATAAAGTTGCTTTGGGACACCTACGTGGTTGAACATCTGACTCTTGGTTTCAGCTCAGTTTATGATCTTGGGGTTGTGAGATCCAGCCCTGTGTGGGGCTCAGTGCTCAGTGTGAAGTCTGCTTGAGGTTCTCTGTCCCTCTTCCTCTGCCCCTCCCCACCACGCATGCTCTCTCTCTTTCTCAAATAAATTTAAAAAATAAAGTTGCTTTCCTTCCTGTCTGAATTGTGACTACGTATTTTAAGTATATCCACATATTTATTGTCAAAGCTTATAAGTTACTAATTTGAACTAAGCTCTTCTGTTTCCATCTGTATCTTACCAAAGAATTGTAGTTTAATATAGAAAATTTTTGAAAGTATTTGTTAGTGGGGAAGAAAACAATAATCCTAGATATTTTAGCTAGATCATGATCACACATCCACACCATGTAAAGTACTCTGCTATTCAATAAAGTGTGTAAAGGCATTTGACCAGACACATTATGTTTGGAGGTATATATGATTTTGAATCCTCTAGTTTTTCTCTCCCAATTCATAACATCTTCCTAGACAGCCAGTTTGTCAGGACTATGCATTTACCTCCATTATTACTTCCAAATTCCTGCAAATGGCAAGTAACAAAAGAATACATTCTCTTCAGTACTGGAATTTATTTTCCAGTGCCAGTGGACCAGGCTCATTAAGCAAATGAGATCACAATGATAAGGAAATTATAGCTGAAAGTATCTTCAGAAGAAGACTATAAGAGAGATCAAGAACAGATCAAGGAAAAAAGAATAAATACAAGGAGCAAAAGCTGCCTCTAGAACGTTTGTCAGAACAACCATTTAAATGTCTTAAAGGTATTGAGAACACCATGCCCATTCCTATCTCCAATCCTACACTGAATATTTGACTTCAGGTTCAAATTTGAGAGCCACACATTTCACGGTGTGACTTTCCTCACTGGCAAGAATGCCTAGTATTAGCATTAGATTCTACCAGAGAAGCCAGAGCAGTTTAAGGTAACTCAGGACCATCAATGAAGACTTGAAGTTGGAAAAACAAATAAACAAAAACCAGGAACTTCCTTTGAAAAGCAAAAGACTCAATTTCCTCAGTGTCAGAGGCAATCTCCGTATTTTGGCAGCTAGTGGGGAGAAAAATTCCTTGATACTGGCCTCTTGACTGTACAGTGAATGTTAACAATCAGTCAAACCACATTGAACACACGTACTGCTATCCTGATCATAGCAGAGGCATGCTAAGGGAATAAAACTTAAACAATTTGCAGAAAAAATCTACACCAGCTATTATACGAATTAGCCTCAAACATATTTCATGTATATAAATGTACTACCACGGTATTTGAGGAAAATCAACAGCATGGAATCAAAACAGCAGATAGACAATGAGATCAAATTAGGTTGGAGCAAACCAACAAAATTTAAGAACAAAAAACTGAACATTCTAGTAAGTAAACTCGTAAAAATTCAAGAGGATAGGCCATTTAAAAACAGGGACAGGAATTTGCAAGACAAAAAAAGAATATATTTGTTGAAAAACAAACATAAGAATGCAAATACGATTCAACAGAAGGGTTGAATAAAATATTTGATATTACTGAAGACTTCTGTTAGTAATGCGGAAGACGAAGTCCAGGAAATCTCCCAAGGTATACAATAAGAAGAGAAAATGATGGAAACCGTGAGGGCCGGAATCCTTGTTAGAACAGTTTTAAAAGGATACAACAGTAATTGAAGAAGAGACATAATCAAACATAAAAATAAAAGGAAAATTTTCAAAGTTAAAAAAAAAACCTCACAAGTTTTCACTTAAAAGGGCCTGCTGGGTGGTTTAGCAAAATCTGTAAAAGAAAAAAAAAAAAAATCAAACATATCCTAGAAATTTACAGAACTCTGCCAATAAATAAAAAATCCTAAATGCTTTCATAAAAAGGAGAGAAGGAAATTAAGTTTACTCACAAAGAAACATAAATCAGCATGAATATCAGATACTTTTTATATAACACCATATATAACAAATAATGGGGGATATCCTAGAATAAGTTCAAGAAAGATGTTTTTGTTTATTTCTGTTCTAATCTGTATTGTTTGCTCCCTTCTAGTTTTGTGTTTAGTTTTTGCTTTTTAGATTTGTGTTTAGATTCTCCCCCACCATGTATTTAACTTGTAAAATTAGGTTGTTAACTGGAGAGCTCTTTTTTAAAATAGGCATTTAGAGCTGTGAATTTCCCTCCTACCACTGCTTTCATAGCATCCTGCAAATTTTGGTATGTTGTATTTACATTTTCATTTGTCCCAAAATATTTTGTAATTTTACTAGAAACTTCTTCTTTGGCCCTTTGGTTGTTTAAGAATGTGTTGTTTAATTTTCACATATTTGTGGATCTTGTAGTTTTCCTACTATTGATTTCTGGTTTACTTTTATTATGAAAAGATACTTAATATGATCTCAGTCTTTTTTAATTTATTAAGACTTGTTTTGTGGCCTGACAGGTGATATATCCTGGAGAATGTTCCACGTGAACTTGAGAAAAATGTATATTCAGCTGTTGATGGGTATAATGTTCTGTTTATGTCTGTTGGGTCCAATTAATTTATAGTGCTACGTCCTTTATTTCCACATTAATCTTCTGTCTGGTTTCCTTTCCTTTACTGGAAGTGGAGGTAGTGAAGTATCCCACTATTACTGTGTATCTTTTTATTTCTTTCTTGGACTCTATTGATATTTGCTTTATGTATTTAGAGGCCCTTATGTTTGGGGCATCTTTGTTTCTGATTGCTATATCTTGGTGAATTGAACCTCTTATCATTACAGAATGCCCTTCTCTGTGTTTTCTAACAAATTTTTTCCTTAAAGCCTATTTTGTCTGTTATGAAGATAATTATTGCGTGTTTTCTTTTGGTCACTGTTTGCATGGAATATCTTTTTTATCCTTTTACTTTCAAGCTATGCATGTCCTTAGATCTGAAGTGAGTTTCTTATACCCAGTCTTTGGTTGAATTATGTTTTTTTAAATTAATTCAGTCAATATATGTCTTTTGATTGAAGGGGGAAGGTATTCCATTTACATTTACTGTAATTACTGACAGGGAAGGATATACTATTTCCATTTTGAAAATTTTTTTCTTTGTTTCTTATAAGCTTTTTGAACTTCATTTCCTCTCCTACTGCCTTCCTTTGTGTTTAGCTGATTTTTTGTGTTGATACTCTTTAATTCCCTTCTCATTTCCTTTTGTGTATATTCTTATATTCTATAGATACTTTCTTTGTGTTTACCATGAATATCACATATAGTATCTTAGAATTATAATCATCTATTTTAAACTGATAATGAATTTAACATCAATCTCATGTCAAAACTCTTTTACCTTAGCCCTTCTTTATATTATTGTTGCAAATTACCTCTTTACATATTATGTATCTATGAACATTGATTTAAATGATTTTTACACTTTTATCTTTTAAATCCTGTAAAGAGTTAGAAATGGAGTTACTAGCTAAAATGACAATACTGTCAGATTGTATATTTGTCCATATTTTGTACTTTTATTAGAGAAATTTGTATTTTCACATGGCTTAAAATTACTTTTTGGTATTGGCTTTCTTTTGCCACTTTCAAGATTCGCTCTTTGTCCTTGACTTTCAACAGTTTGATTATAATGTGTCTCAGTGTAGGTTAGTTTGTGTTTGTTCTACTTGGAATTCACTCAACTTCTTGTATTTGTATATCCATTTGTCCCCCTCAAGTCTATGAAGTTTTTAGCCATTATTTCTTCTAATAAGCTTTCTGCCCTTTTTTCGCTCACTTCCTCCAGAACTCCCAAAATACTTTCTTGATTTACTTTCTGGGATCCCATAAGTCCCTTATGCTTTGCCCCCTCCCCCTTTTTTTTAAATAATTTTGTGGGTTTTTTACTTCTCAGAGTCAATGATTTCCAATGACCTGTCTTCATGTTCGGTGACTCTTCTGACTGATTAAGTCTACTCTTGAACCTCTCTAGTGAATTTTTTGTTTCAATAGTTGTATTTTTCAGTTCTGGAAATTCTGTAATTATAATACACACATATACATTTAACTTTTATTGATATTTTCCTTTTTTCATAAATAATTTTCCTGATTTTACATAAATTATTTTTTTTTATTCTCTTTTAGCTCTCTGAACATATTTAAGACATTTGTTTTAAATTTTTGTCTAGTCAAAGGTTTCTGTTTCTTTAGTTTTGTTTTCAGAGATTTATTTTGTTCCTTTTAATTGGCCACTTTTCCTTCTTTATTTGCAGACTGACTATGTGTGGGGAAGGGGGGGTGGGTGGGAATCCTCACTTATCAATCCAGCATGAAGACTTAAGGTCTTCTCAGACCTTTTCTAAGCATGCATCTCCTCTGGGCCTCTTCCAGTTATTCTATACAAATTCTGTTTTTAAGTGTGTTAATTTCTGTAAATGTCTTATTCTTTCTTCTTTTTGGGGACTTAGATGTTAGAATGTCTTTCTCTGTTCATAATTTCATGCCCCCACACATCTACATGTCTTTATTCTCCCTGAAGTTTTCATGTGTCACAGTGCCTGCCACAGGTGTTCCATGGCTTTCAGCCTGACATCCAACATATGCTGCCATTCCTCTCTGAGCTCTGAGTCAAGCAATATAGATATCATTCCTTCATATAGCCTGCAGAAAGACCACAATGTTGCACACAAAGTCCTCTTTTTTCCTTCCATCCCAAAGGAGGAAACTTGTAAATGGGCAGTTTCCTCCTGACTATGTCATGCCACTTTAAGGACAGAGTGTAGTAAGGGCAGGCAGAAACACCGTGAAATTTCCTACCATTTTGAGTGTGACTTTTTCATGAGTGGCTGTTTGTAGGTTGCTACAGATTTTTAACTGGTTTTTAGACCTCCTACAAAGCTATTTTAGTTAGGCTCTAGTTGTTTACTTGATGTTTCCAGTGGGTGATGAGAACCTGGAGCTTCCTAGTCTGCCATCTTGTTATCATCACCCCAAGAAAGGTATTTTAACTTTATACTTTGTATATAGTATAAAAAATACTTAATTGTGAGATTAAAATGAAGTCTCTTTTTGTCATCCAAAGACTGAATAAGTTTACCAATCATAGTTTCTTCCTAAAAAAAAAAAAAATTCTGAAACATTGCAACAAAATTTTAATACTAATTTTAAATATTATTAATACACTTGTTCAGGGAATAGAAGTCAAAGAATAGTGGTAAATTAATAAAACAGAAAAAATATGACTCATATAACTCTGTTTTAAAAATACTGATAAGTAATGAAAAACATAATAATTTAGGCTAAAAATCCAAGATAACTCTAGTGGTTGATTGCAAAGAAGACAGGAGCAACAGAGAAAAGTGATGGCTTGTCATATTCTTTTGTTGTTCAGGATGGCGAATACAATTTATTGTAGGTTTTGATAATAAAAGTTTCTATGTCTGGCAGAGATTATATGGCTGGGATTATATAACTAAGTTTACAAGCATGGATTCCAAGTAAAGTCCTATAAAACACAACCAGCAGAATATTAAAACAAATGATAATATTCAGTATTAGGGATGGTATAGTGAAACCAATGACCTTGTATATTATTAGTGGAAATGTATTGCTAAAGTCTTTCTGGAGAATGGTTTTGCAGTATATATCTAATTTTAAAATGTGTAAATTTTTGCCTAGCAATCTACTTTTGTAAAAAGTACCTGATATTTTATTTTAAAAGACATGTATAAATATTTTATTAAAGAATTTTTTTCTAAAGTGAAAAATAAAAGGAGACTCATATGTCCATTACATGAATTGTTTTAGATTTTAGTGAATGCATATCATGAAGTACTGTTTAGCAGCTTAGCAGAATAAGATCAATTCACATAGAAACTGCTCCAGATACATTATTAACTCAAAAAAAAAAAAAAAACACCCAAGTAGTGAAGAGGTATAAATTATGATTGTATTATATAAGTAATAAGACAATATCACATATTTGTATATGGGTTTGTAAATGCATGGGAAAATCTAAACTATACTAATAGTTAATAATGGGAATGCAATTGGGATGGTCTTAGTGAACTGAGAGACCAACTTTTAGTATATGTGCTTCTTTTTTAATGTGCTGCCATATTTTTTAGTGTAAAATAAATAAAAGCATGTTTAATCAAACAGCCAGTTTGGAATAATCTGACCACCTAGCCATATAGGTAATTTACTTTTGTCATTAACACGGCTAAAAGGACCTGACTACCATTTTTTTAAATCTAAACACGTTTTTTTTCTTAGAGATAGTGGCGCAAACACCAAGTAATTTGTTAATTGAAGATTAGCAAATAAGCAGAGATAAATTCGTCTCTGTTATAGGAGAAGAAAGAATGTGAACTAAGTGCAAGGTAGAATCAGCAAATAGAGATGGGTACACAATTAAATTTTTTAAATCAGCAAATTCAAAAAATAAGGCTAATCAAAAAAAATATTATGCCAAGACCATCTACTGATACGTTAATTAGCTTTCCCAGCTACTTATTTAACTGTTTGACTTTGATAGTGTTATTTTTAATTGTTCTTATTATGTGTTTTGTTAGTTAATTGCAATATAAGACATTCCATCCAATCAGATTACCTGATTATATACAGTCTTTTGGTGGATGGAAGGGACAGAGTTCTGACATTCTAGCCTTCTCTGCTTTGAACACTCCTTCCTCCATTTTTTTTTTTTTTTTAAAGCAGTCAGCAGTATAGTCTGACACAGGGGAAATGCCTGCCAAGGAACTTTAGAAGGAGGCAGTTTTTAATTAACAGGGGCCAGAGAAGGTGATAACCCCAAGGGGTAGTGAAGAGAAATTAACATGGAAAAGCAGTTCCACGCTTATGTGGGTCCCAAAAGGCCAGCCGTATTAGTGGTGTCTGTTCTGATTGAACTTTTGCTGTGTCTTTTTATTGATTCACTTGTCAGAATCTGACAAAAGGACCGCTGCCCGTCAGTTGTTTGCTCAGAGTGGTGGGTTATGGCTAGAAAATGCTTCCTTGTACGGCTGACTGCAGAGCGAGAGCTGTCGTTTTGGTTATCATTTTACAGACATGATTAATGTTGTTGGGTTTTACGCAAGAATTAAGCCTGTGTACACACACACACACACACACAGAGCCTGACAGCCTTATTTACCTGGGATTTTTGAGCCTTTTTTTTCTTAGTTCTTTCTTGGTTTTGCAGAAAACTCTTTTACTTATTAAAATATTTAGAAATGCAGTTTCAGGGATAATAATTACACTGACTGTTGCAGACACTTTCTTTCTGCCATTTACCAGCTCCTTGCCTTATGAAATATTTTTAAAGAATTATGTCTTATGAATCAATATCTCAAGTTTCTCTCCCAAAGATGAAAATGAATAGTAAATAAAGCATGTAAAGATCTTGTGAAATCAGCTCATGTCGTAAAGGGAGGAGAAGGTGGAGGGATTTTCTTTTTTTTTTTTTTTAACTGCCAAAGATGGTACATTGAGCTGCCAAGCTTAGGGTGGGCCCCAGGAGAGCTTTTGTGCTTTTAGCACAGTGAGAATGGAAACGTTCTTTAAAATATTTTAAGAACGTTTTAAACACTGTGTGGGTCTTTTTGCCTCTGTGAGAACCACGCTTACTACAGAATTCTGTGTAGGTTTATCAGTTTCAAAATATGCTTTTTCTTAAAGCAAGGGCAGGCTTCCCACACTTTTAAAAAATATGTGATTACTTTTTCTAAACTCAAATAGTATTGTCCTTACTATTGCTACTGGAAACACAGTATTTATTAAAGTCACTTAGTAAGAAAACAGTAAGATCATCAGGATCCTGGTCTTCATACATTTCCTAGAGCTTTTTTTTTCTCTCTCTCCATTTTGTGAGGTTTGGAATCCATTTATAAAAAGTGATTCAGCCAGAGTTACAGATCACTCACATCCAAAGTTAATGAGTATCTACATCTATGCATCTAAATCAGTGGCCATTAACTAACTACATCTAGCAATTGAGCACTTCAAAGGTGGTCAGTCTAAATTGAGATGTGCTGGAAATGTGAAATACACACTGGATTTTTATAGATGTATTATGAAAAATGGAATATAAAATATCTCAATAATAACTTTTAATATTGCTTACATTTTTGTATAATTAGTATACTTAATATATTGGGTTAAATATACTATTAAAAATAATCCTGTATGATTAGAAAATTTTTAAATGTAGCTACTAGAAAATTAAAAATTACATCTGCATCTCACATTATCTTTCTATTAGAAGTATTATTTAAGGTGCTAGCAAAATTCCCTATTTATTAAGAATTGGCTGCATGGCATGTGCTGTAACCAGACACATGCTGTGTATTATCTCCTGCAATCTAATAATCTCATTGAGATACAGATTATTGTTACCTCTCTGTAGACAAGGAAGTTTAGGAAAGACTATGCAACTATGTAAAAATATATTTCACTCTTCTTCAATAATTAGTTATTTTTACTGTCTGTATACTACTGTGTATAAGACGGTGCTATGCTATTAATGCTATGCTATGCTATTAATTACTCTGTGATATGTATAGTGCAACTTAGGTGATTTGGAAGGATTAAAGATTGCCAAATTAATTTTTGCAAATTCTATTTAATTAGGTGTATTAGGTTTGAGTAGATAAAGTATTGAAGTACTCATGGAAATTCCTTATGTTCCATGGTAGGAAATAATTTAAATGCATGTATATTTGTGAGATGTTTGAAGAGGTGACTTTATATGAAAGAGATTGACAAGTAGTACTGAATTTGGCATGAACTCTGATTTCAAATGTAAGGTTTAAATTCTGTTTGTCTTTGGTATAGGAGAGAATCAGGCAGTAGTGGTAGACCTAGAGAACTCCTGCATTTTCCACAGAACTGGAAGTGTTTTGTCGAGCACAGTATACTTCTTCTCATGTCAAGTTAAAAGTAAATCAGAATCAGGAAAAGGAAGAGGGAGAGAGAAAGAGAGAGATGACATGAGGGCAGGAGAGAGAGGTAAATGAAGACTCATTGTTAACTACCTGCTTATACCACCTGTGGGAATCCACAGCTCCACAGTAATAGTAGAAAAGACTGTTTACCAATGGCCACAGAAGTTTCTTGGCCAAAGTAGTAAAAATAGAAGAGGTATAGGAATAGAGGGAAAATATTTTTCTCTTTTTAATTGATATTCTGCAAACTGTAAGGCATGAACAAAAAATAAGGAAGTTAACCTAAGAAACTATTTTGAGATAGCGGAACATTCTTGAATTTTAAGGCCTGGTTATTTCTGTAAGATTTCATGAGCATCTGAACAATAGAACAATAGAGCTTTCATGGAGGGGGGCAAGATGTATGGAACAACTGGACTCATTTCACATCTTGTAAAAAATTTCACATGCAGGAGGATGCTTCCACTTTTCAACTTTATTCTGTTGAAAATAGCTGCTGTGAAACTGTTTATTTTGTGTGCGTTTGTATTTATTTTTGGTTCACATTTATATAGTTCATTCATGAAAGTATTAGTTAGCAAGTCAGAATCATCCTCTTTAAAATAAGCTGTGATATTTGCAGGATTTTAAAATTACATAATTTTTTAAAGGTTGCATTCAATACCTTACTTTTTAAATTGGGGAATTTAAAAATACTGAGAGTATTAGTACTATTTATTTAACTTCTACTTCTAATACAGGGCAGCCATGTGACTAGTGATGTCACTTGGTTTTCACCATAACAATTTCAGAAATCATTCCCCCCACCTTTTTAAAAAATATTTTAAAAAATTTATTTATTTGACAGACAGAGATCACAAGCAGGCAGAGAGGGGTGGAAGCAGGCTCCCTGCTGAGCAGGGAGCCCGATGTGGGGCTCGATCCCAGTATCCTGGGTGGCTTTAACCCACTGAGCCACCCAGGCACCCCATGACCCCCTTTTAAAAATTGCTGAAGGAATGAAGTTCAGTTATGTTAAGTAATATTCCCTAGATTTAAAGGCCTGTAAGAGGTGAGCAGGAATTTAAAGCAAAATTTAAATGAAACTTTCTTCATTCAGTGCTAATCAATAAGCATTGTAAGAACCCTAAATTCTATTAGTCTTGAAAAGTGTTGTGCCCTCTCCAAATCTACAGAAGGCCTTAAAATTTAACCACACTCCCAAAGAAAGAACTTCATTATTTTCAGTCCTTTGCTCTTTAACCTTCTAATTTACTTTTTTTCATACCCCTAGTTTTCTTTCCCCTCTCTTACTTACTGCTCTTACTTAAATTCAAATTCTTTAGAAATTTTTATAGTCTCCAACGTGGTTCCCTTTTCCAGAATCTTCGCTCTATAATTGATCATCCATATTGCCACAATGATTATTTTTTAAAATATGCATTCGATTATGTCATTTACATACTTTAAAGTCTTAGGAGGATCTGCTTAGCCTCCTTAGACTTTGAGTTTAGACCAGTTAGAAAGGCAGTCACTGCCTTCATGTAGCTTTCCAGCCTAAATTCCTGCCTTTCTCTGCTGATACCACACATTTTCCAGTCATACTGAAACTATGCGACGGCGTCTCTATGAGCAATTGGGAAATAAATGTCTGAATCCTGCCAGTAGAGTACGACTTCACCACATGTGTGTGGTCACAGCCGGAGAGGAATTCATACCAGATCCCTGAAGCCTGAAGGCTTTGTACACTCTGGTTGTTATTTGATGATTCAGATTCACGCTGCCAGACCTTTGTCAGCCCTGAGTTTTACCTGATAGATTCCAGAAAAAAGCCTTAAGGAACTTTGGCCTTTTCCATTTCCAAGTAAAATCTGAAACCACTTCCTGCTGGAAAATGTGAACCTGGTCCTGATGGTTTTTATTTCTCCATGTCATTATTTAGGTCAAGACAATAGATGCTGTGAAAACATTTATTATTCCTGAAATTAAATCCTAGAAAAAAAGTATTGACAGATGATATTTTAATTGGTTTGGCCTCTCAAGTGATTAAATAATCATGAAATCTCTTCTGTTTAACGACGGCTTGAGGTCCTTTGTATTCTTGCCTCGAAGTGGAGCAGTTTCTAGCTGGTAACACTGTGATTGATTTTTCCATATCAAATACAATGTTACGGTCTATTGTTTCCACAGCAAACATATAGCATCTGTCTTCAAATTCAGACTGTGATCCTGTGCTAGCCAGTATTACTTTATATGACCACATCCTTCCATTACAAGAATGAGTGGATTAATATTGATTTTTTTTTCCTTCTTGTCCAAGACTGAAGGTCTGTCTTCACAGAATAATTTACACAGCTGGCATATAAGGATATGCTTACTCCTCCTTACTTCATGGTAAAGATTATTGCTTCATTTGAAAATCAGGATTCTGCTATTTTTAACCCATATATAGGTTGAAAAGGGTAACATGCTTTGTAGCTTTGTAGCTCCAGCCATTTATGTTGCCATATGTTTCCAATAACCTCTTGGAGCTTTTAGAAAACTTTGACCTTTTATGCTGTTCAAAACTTTAGAAGAACCACAAGAAGCTGGCAAAAACACATATCACCATGACTTGAATACAGTATGATTTAGCTAAACACCAAGAATTCTAAAGTGTGTGTTACCTATTTTATAATTTTAAATTGTTACCCTGAGGCCAAAAATTTATGACAGGATCTCTCTGATTCATCCAATTATAATTTACAGAACTTCTGCCCACCGAAGCCCCAAATACACCAATCCCAATCTCTCCCCTGTTGCTTTAGAAGATCTCCTTGCCTAGAATGCCCTCACTTTGCTCTGTTGCTACACTGAAGTTACCCATACTTCACAACTCAGATCAAATTTAGTTACTCCCCGGAGCTCAGTGAAACTCTTTCCAGCCCTTGATGATTTTTCCTTTTCTATTCTTCTAATGGTAAAGTAAGCACCATAAACATTAACTTTTAATTACGTTATCTCTTATGTTTACCTAATCTCATCCTGGATACCAGCCAGGATATAGTGATCGTCTAGATCAAATGTATGTGAAAGAGTCAAACTACAGAGCATGGCAGACATTTGTTATATTTGAATTTGTACTGTTCTCTTTCTTTAGTATCTTACCCCATTCCACATGAGACTAGCGTTCATTGGTAGCTGCAAATTCTAACTGGGTGGAGTTCCTTGTGCCATCGCTAGCGAAGTGGGAAGAGGGTTGAATTAAGAATTAAAGAATCTGAACTTCAGACCTGTTTTCATGACTATCAAATTGTATTACCTTGAGCAAGTTAATTACCATTTTGTGATTCAGATTCTTTGCTTAAAATTGATGTCATTGTGCCTGCTTAGACCAGAAGGAGCTGCTTTTTCTTCTATAGTCTTAGTCCAAAAATTCATGTTAGGGACTTGGCACTGAACTGTGTACCATGACCCTGCCTCCCATTTTCATGGGTGATGGAAGAACATTCCTGACTTAAGCTGAGCCAGTCAGATTCTTGCTTTGGAGAAGGGGATTTTCTTAGTTTGTATAGTTATTTTATTGAAGTGTATTTTTCTGTAACTTCTGACAAAGAGTTCTTGGTATGCTTAAATGCTTCTTTGTTCTACCTTCACACTTGATTGAAGGTTTGATATGGCTTAGAATTGTAGGATAAAAGGAATTTTCTCACAAAATTTTGAAAGCACGGCTCTACTATTTCCTAGCTTTTGTGATGCTGTTCAAAATCTGATTTATATTTCTTTGTGTGGTTTTTATTTTTGCTTTTTTTTTTATTAATGCAATTTTCTTCCGACTCTGAGGATATTTATTATAGCTTTAAAAAAATAAAGTTTGTTGAGCTTCTTGGATTTAGGCAAGGTATTTATATTCATGTCGTCATCACATATGGGAAAATTTTGGCTATTATTTCTTTGAGTAATTTCTCTGACCATGTCTCTCTCTCTCGTCCTTCTGTGCTTCTACAGTGCATATGTTGGTCTTCTTGATAGTGTACTTACTACGGGTCCCTTACACTATTCACTTTTCTTAAATATTCTTCCTTTTTGTTCCTCACACTCAATAATTTCAGTTGTCATAGTTTCAAATTCACTGATTTTTTTTCTTCTGACTGCTTAAAGCTGCCTTAAAATCCCTCTAGTAAAATTTTTATGTTACTGTATTTTTAAGTTCCAGAATTTCTTTCTTTTTAAGTCTTCTCTCTATTGATATTTCAGTTATGTTCATACATCATTTACTTTTTCCACATCTCTCTTTAGTTCTTTGAAGATCTTTACAGTAGATATTTTAAACTCTGTGTGTAGTAGGTCCTCTATCTGGTCTTTCTTGCAGATGGTTTCCATTGTTGGTGTATTCCCCCCCAACCCCCACCCCCCCCCAACTTTGGAAGGCAGCTATGCTCACCACTATACCACCAACGCACCCCCCAACTTTGGATGGGACATACTTTCTTATTTCTTTGTATACCTTTTGTTTATTTGTTCATTTTTATTTTGCTTTTCAGTCAGTAACTGATCATTTGCATCTAATAACTGGGTAGCTCTGGTAATCAGACTCTCCCCTTCCCTAGGGCTTCCTGCTTTTTGTTTCTGTTTTGATTTGGTTGTTGTGGGCTAGCTGCATTCTAAGGATTAGTCTGAGGTGTGAATTTAAGATATTCTTGGATTTTTTTTTTCTGAAACTGTGCCTTTCCCAGAGCATGCACAGTGACCTGCTAATTTCCTCTGTATATGCAATTGCTTTTGAATGTCCTAGTCATTAATATCTGATTCTAAAAGGAGGAAAAAAGGAAAAATCAAGGTGGGGGGTGGGGGGTAGGGAAAGGTGCCACCCATTTAAATCCCCTCAAAGCTGCTTTAGCCAAGAGCATGGGGCAGGGGGAAAGGGAGAGTGCAACTTATACCAAGTTTTCCTGCCGTGGTCTGTTGGAGGATAGGCAGTCAGTGCTGAGCTGAGACTGAAATGAACTGCAGTTTATCCCCAAGCTTCCCCTTGGAAGTTACAAGGCTTCTATAGACTCCAGAGTTCTAACATAGTTGCATTAGGTTGATTCTGCTAGTGCACTTGTTGTCTAGGTGGGGGGACATACTTCTCATGTTTCCTGCTCTACCATCTTCTCAGAATTCTCTGTGTAAAATAATACATACACATTTATTTAATCATTATTTTCAGCCACATGCCAAAACCTCTTTGTAAGGTACATGATGTTCATGAATCTCAGACTTCTTCTTTTCACATTCTCAAATCTCAAACACCGAACCCAAGAGGACATGTGGAATTAGGAGGAAAAATCTTAGTTATCTATCTTTGTGCAAATGGAATAGACTTATTCAACTACTTTTAATGTAGGTTTTCCAGTGTTCTCTATTTTCAGCTCAATCTAATGGTCAAAGTGCTAAACTTCTCAGGCAGTTTTAAGAGAAAATTGGGTCATTTATAGCCACTGTTCTTCTTCTCCTGGCACTAAAATTTAAGTTCTTCCACTGTGCTAAGATAGTTATCACTTCGGCATTTGCTTCCCATCTTCTGAAAACTGTTCAAAATAAACTCATCTTCCATTTTCCTCTCAATTGTTTTCCTGTCCTCGTTGACTTATAATGTAACAATGCCATTTATTATTATTATACTACTTCTTAATTAGGTTTTGTGGGGGAAGAAAAAAATAGGATTCCTTTGATATCTCTGATCCCTTTACAACAGTTGATCCCTTTGGAACATTAAACAGGAAGTGGAACTCCAGAATATGGATAATTTAATACGCATCCTAGGTGGTTCCGTTTCACATTTGAAAAAATTGCTTGAAAAAATTGCTTCAGAGGGGACACAGACATGAATTGGGAAATACCGGTTCGAGAAAAAAGGTAGACATGAAACTGAAAATTGTATTTCCTGAAGTAAGTGCTTTCATAGAGTTGTGTAGGTGGCTATGGGAGCAAATGACAGTAGGGGAAACCATCTAAGATTTGGGAATGGATCTTTCCTTAGGTGGTAGGGTTTCAAGGGCAAGTGCAATTCAGCCAAGGAAGAAGTCCAGCAAGTAGACTGAAGAGAGGAAGTAGTAGATGGCAAGTTGGAGATACACAGCTCATTTCAGAAATTTAACAATGTTTGGTATGGATGCAGGACAGATGGGGTTGGCATTGAAGAGGCTATAATGACAGTAGTGGTAACAGATGAGGCCAAAATGAAAGATTTTAAGCACATAAGGACAGTTACTAGCTACAGTATATAACTAGATGACGGAAAGAGCAAGGAGAAAGAAAAATGTGAACCCAGACATAGGGAAGATCAATTAAAAGCCTCTTGCTGTCACCATCGTACAGGTTGATAATGTCATAAGTTAAGACGGTGAAAAGGCCTAAGTGGATGAATGGGTGACAAACATTTGGGAGGAAGAATCAGTAAGATTTAGTGCCTAGGTATGTAAGAAGATAAAGAGGGGAACAGGAACAGTGGCTTCCATATTTTGATTTTAGAGATCTGAGTGGCTGTGACACCATGCAGTCTGAAAGAGAAACACAGATTTTTTTTTTTTAAAGATTTTATTTATTTATTTGACAGGCAGAGATCACAAGTAGGCTGAGAGGCAGGCAGAGAGAGAGAAGGAGGAAGTAGGCTCCCCGCTGAGCAGAAAGCCCGATGCGGGGCTCCATCCCACGACCCTGGGATCATGACCTGAGCCGAAGGCAGAGGCTTTAACCCACTGAGCCACCCAGGCGCCCCGAGAAACACAGATTTTTAAGAGGAGTGGCAGAGAGCTGTAGGAGATTAAATTTGGTTGTTGGAAAGGTTGATATCCAGGATCTATAATGAACTCCTCAAACTCAACCCACACGAAACAGACAAACACATCAAAAAATGGGCAGAAGATATGAACAGACACTTCTCCAATCAAGAAATACAAATGGCTATCAGACACATGAAAAAATGCTCATCATCATTAGCCCTCAGGGAGATTCAAATTAAAACCACATTGAGATATCACCTTACACCAGTTAGAATGGCCAAAATTAACAAAACAGGAAACAACATGTGTTGGAGAGGATGTGGAGAAAGGGGAACCCTCTTACACTGTTGGTGGGAATGCAAGTTGGTGCAGCCTCTTTGGAGAACAGTGTGGAGATTCCTCAAGAAATTAAAAATAGAGCTTCCCTACGACCCTGCAATTGCACTCCTGGGTATTTACCCCAAAGATACAGATGTCGTGAAAAGAAGGGCCATCTGTACCCCAATGTTTATAGCAGCAATGGCCACAGTCGCCAAACTATGGAAAGAACCAAGATGCCCTTCAACGGATGAATGGATAAGGAAGATGTGGTCCATATACACTATGGAGTATTATGCCTCCATCAGAAAGGACGAATACCCAACTTTTGTAGCAACATGGACGGGACTGGAAGAGATTATGCTGAGTGAAATCAGTCAAGCAGAGAGAGTCAATTATCATATGGTTTCACTCATTTGTGGAGCATAACCAATAGCATGGAGGACAAGGGGCGTTAGAGAGTAGTAGGGAATTTGGGTAAATTGGAAGGGGAGGTGAACCATGAGAGACTATGGACTCTGAAAAACAGTCTGAGGGGTCTGAAGTGGCGGGGGGGTGGGAGGTTGGGGTACCAGGTGGTGGGTATTATAGAGGGCACAGCTTGCATGGAGCACTGGGTGTGGTGAAAAAATAATGAATACTGTTTTTCTGAAAATAAATAAATTGGGGAAAAAAAAAAAAAGAAATAATAAAAAAAAAAATTTGGTTGTTGGTTTTTATGACATGAGTTATCTGGTAGAAATGTCCATTCGTCAATTTGGATTAGAAATTTAGGAGAGTTTGGGCTGGAGAGAAAAGAGGTGGTGGTCATTTGTTTATATGTCAAAATCGGAGAGTAGAAATTTCCCTGGAGAGATTATAAAAACAGAGTAATAACAGCTACCAGCTATTAAATATTTATTATGTGGCATTCATAGTTGTGTGTTCAATGCTAAAAACAACCTTACAAGAAAACTGCTTCCCATTTTATTATGGAGAACACAAGGGTCTGAAGGACTAAGCTGCTTTCTGTGGATCCCCTAATAAGCTTGTAAGGGAGCCAAGAGCCAAACCGACGTTTTTCCTAATTCTAGACTATGTTCTCCATCCAGTTTGCTCTCTTCAAAGATAAAAGTAGTTAAGTTGAAGATGAAATTCATTTAAGGGACAGGCAGATGAAAGGAATCCCTGAAAGTTAATGATAAGGGGGGAGCAGGGGGTAGATGAAAACTAGAATCATGGAATTTAGTGGAAAAAAAAAAAAATTCAAGCAGTCAACAGAGCCAAGTACCGTGGAAAGTTCAAATGTGTTTATCCACCAGGAGGCCTTTGCTGACTTTGGTGAGAGCGGAGTCTGGTTTTCTAGAAGGGGAAGCACATCACTGCGGACTGTTGAATAAGAGAGCAGTGAGGACATAGCAACAGTGAATTTGGGGTGTCGTGCTCTGAAAGTGAGGTGGGATGAGGGGTTCTTAAAAGTGTAAGAAATGGTAGAAGGATAACATGAAAGAGACTAGAGCATGTCTAGATGCTAATTGGAAAGAGTGACAACCAATAGTGAATTTGGAAAGAAAGGGCACAATTTATAAACTAATGTTGCTGAGGGATTCCACCATAGCCTTGGAGTAGAATTTTATCCTTAGACTTTCACAATTGAAAAAAAAAAAAAAGGTATTTTTCTGGCTATAAATGTGATTTTGCCTACTTTAGAAAATTTAAATACAAACATATAGAAATTAGAATCTAAAGATACTCTTCAGTTTCCAACCTAAACTCAGGATAACTGCCTTTGAAAGTCATTTATTCTTTCAGGCTTTTAAAATTCAATCTATAATAATATGTATCTATTACTTAAAATGGAACTATAATGTTAATACTGGTATATAAGCAGATTTTTCACCTTTAAATAGTATATCATGGACAGACATCTCTCCATGTTAGTAATAGAAAGCAATTTCAGCCTTTTAAGGTCATCATAGTATTCCACTGTTTTAGTCCATTTAGTCTGCTATAACAAAAATACCAAAGATTACCCAGGCTTAAAGAACAGAAATGTATTTCTTACAGTTCTGGAGCCTGGAAGTCCAAGAATAAAGTGCCAGTGGTATGGTGAATGCCCACTTTGTAGTTCTCACAGTTTCCTTACACAGCAGAAAGACCCAGGGAGCTCTCTGTGGCCTCTTCTGAATGTACCCACACCATTCATGAGGACTCGAACCCTCTTGACCCAATCACCTTCCAAAGGCCCCAACTCCAAATGCCATCACAACGGGGATTAGGTTTCTCAATGCCGAATTTTGGGTGTACACAAGCATTCAGTGTGTAGCAGATGTATTGCTTATTAATGGACATGCAGAAAAATTTTAATATTCACTATTTAAAAACACAGTAACTATGTTATATACTATGATCCTTTTCTTTTCTTGGTCTACCTTTCTAAAAATAGAACAGCTAGGCCAAAGAACAAGATCATAATTGTTAACATATTGGCAAATAGGTCTAAGCCCTGCTGTCATCATCAATACAGGGCAAGGAAGATTTCCTCCAAGGGATGGGTGGGTAGGAGTGAAAGGAGATTATAAAAAAGGCACGGTTTTATGGACTGGGCAAAGAAAACTGAGGGACCATCTTGTCTATCTTTTAACCCCCTCTACTATACTTTCTAATTTCTCTGAAGTAAAGACAGAGCTTTGTGCCTACAGTAAAGATGGAGGAGATGCCATAGGATTTTGAGGAAAAAGGAAACTATTTGAAATAGTGACCATGAGGAGAAGAAGAGATTTGAGTGTGGATCCTGAAGGAACTCTGGTAGCAGTAGGACTCCATTGGGTAACAAAAGACCATCAAATGATGCTCATGGTCATCTACGAGATCACATGATCTTTTTTCCAGCAGCCTGGTGTCAGTGCAGAAAATGTACATAATTTTGTTGGGTGGGCCCAGCTAAGGGGCAAGGAAGTAAGGAGGGGTAGAACTGATGGACTGTGGGATCCAGGCTAGATAAAAAATAAGGTAAGACTCTCAGAAGGGAGTATATAGATTTAGAAAAATCAGAGTACTAACTGCCTGGCAGTGTTTCAACTATATACCTTTACACTGTTTTCACCGGCAATATCTTCAGGATATTGTTTATATATTGTTTACATGCATGATTTATAAAATCATGCTTTCAGAGGTATCCATACCAACCTGTGGATAATCAGTTTATTGAACGACTTTTGGATCACGACTTTATGCTAGTATTTCCATTACCCCTCTGTCCATGTATGTTTCCATTTCTAGCCATTTCACCACGACATGCAGTCATGCTGATTTGTGTAGGAACCGCACCAAAGCAGTTGAAGATTGGTCAGCCTACACCCCCCCGCCCGCCCAAATGCTTGTTATAGCCATACTACTAAAGCTAATTCGTTTTATTATATGATTTAAAATAATGGAAATTTTATTCCTCTAATAAATTTATATGGCCAGATTTTTATAAATATCTCTGAGGGGCATCAACAAGTACTGTCTTTATAAACTGCCATAACAGAACTTTCTTCTGATAAAACATAGTTCATAATATCCAGCGTTTCATGAGCTTTTTGAATTTCTACGTGTAGCAAAATGATTTGAAGTTATACATTACTTTGCTTAAATGGGTACAATTCCTTTGAGTTCCAATGTCTTTATGGCTTTTTTTAAAAATTAAAAATAGTAAGACTTTATAATACAATCCATTGTAGCATACATAAGCTTGACTCCTTGCTTGAACTTAGCATCACCTCACACTTTTATGAATTATCCAGCTAAATCCATAAGTAAGAAGATGAAATTAAGTCCTTTTTTTCCCTTTTAAGATATATATTCTTGCACAATCAATTCCTTTCTTTGTCCTTGGTGTTAAAACTGAGTTGCTCTAACTCATATATTTGAGAATTTAAAGGAATTTCACTAATATTCTTGTTTTACTTAATTTTGGAAAATACCATCTAAAAGACTTAGTGCACTTGTCACTGGCATTAATGTATAGTTGGTTCATACAGAAGGACGTGAAATGTATGTATCCTTGAAGAGATATTTTTTCAAAATGTGTTTCTTTTAATAATTATCAATCAACTATCTACATACTGTCTAGAACTCTGTAAGGCATGAGGAGTAGAACAGGGTCATCATCCCTTCCTTACCTGTGTTTATATTCTAGAAGGTTTAAAGTGGGATTAGGTGGGATCCTGTGTTGTTCTGTCAAGATGCTCTGTGAGCTCTTGGACAGTTCTGCCCACTGCTCAGCTGCTATGGGTAGGCAAGGAAAAGTCATACCAGATACATATGTAAATCCTTGGTCTCTCCCAGGTAGAATAGATTTGTTCCAAATAATTTGCCACCAAGTGGCTAATTGGCCTCCTCAAGGGATAGAACTATACCAAGGGCTCAGTGTTGGTCTCTGCTGCAGCAACTTGATCAGTGTTGATGAGAAGAGCCCATGATTCTGGACATGTGCATAGCCTCCATCCCTGCCATTATGATTTTTCTATTCAAGAACTCTTATGCCAACACCAGGGTAGTTGATATCCACTGCATGAGTCATCCATTGTGCAGAGCCACCTTTTGGTAGGTGTTCTCTGCTGAGAATTGACTTGATATGACATATTGGCACACTTAGCTTCTTTTCCCATAGATGTACCTATATTCTTCTACCCCCATACTCCTTGTCTCTAACTTTACAACCTTATTCCTTTCAGGCCCTGACCAAGCCATTTGCTACTGCCTTTGAGTCTGTGCCTGTCTTCCCCTGAGACTGTTTCTCCCTCTACATCAAGTCACTAAGTAGGTATGTTACTCAAAATTCTGCCCACGGCAAAGATTTCCCCTCTTATTATTTCAGGGGCTGTCCTCAGTGGGACCATAGTGTGGCAACTGTCCATTTTTCAGTTGCATATACATATGTAGCTGGCCATGGGAATGAAATTTTCTTCTCCCTCCATTAATGGGTCAAATTTTAAGTCTTTGAGAGCTGCTACCAATCTCTCTCATTCACCTCAAATGCATTATTACTTTCCTGATTTACTACCTTGGCCATGTAGAACCTGGGGTAGTTTAATAATGCATCTTAATTCACACTTTAAGAAATCAGTATGAATGTTCTTCCAGGTGCCTGATTTATTTATCACAATTTTGCACTCAGGGTAGGTGTTGCAGACTTGCTGTGAGCTGAAGTTATGCTAGAACTTCATTTTATTGAGAAGGCCATAAGAGATTTGATGTTTCCTGATACCTCCATTCGCTTAGAGTTTGTATTTAATGTCCCCACAGGACGAGGCATTCTCCTTTTACCCAATGTACATTTCCAGTGTTAAATGGCCAGAAGCCCTGTTTAGAAGTATGAGTATAGGAACTATATATGCTTGATATTATATGTAGGTTTCTTCCTTTCAAGGACCTGGTTGCCCATTCATTTGTTGGGCTGTGGTTTGAGAAGTGGCTTTTCCATTGTAGCCACTGATAACTCCTAGACACCCTTTCTTGATGTTTTTGGACATATAAGTCAAGAAAATATTATATTGGATGCCTGTTTGTCTTCATTCTGGAAACACAGTGGTCTCTTTGGCATTGCCATGGATCCCTTGCAGGTCAAGACCTACTTGTTGCCATTTTGGCCTTGCCAAAATTATTACTGTGATATGATAAGTATCATTACTATGGTTACAATATCTAGATTGCCTGATGGCCAAATACTACCAGTTGACCTGTGCCATTCCAGATTCCTTGTATATTTTATATGAACATGAAGGAGCTTATTTCATAGCAGCATCTCTTACTGTCAACTATGACCTATAAAGGACAGCTCCCACTGAGCTTCTCAACCATCCCAATACCTATTTACTAGCGAATTTTTTTTTTTTTAATCACTCTAAGGATTGCAGTGCCCTTGCAGCCTTCCTGAAGATTATAGGCAACTGGCAGGTCATTGGAATTAAGTAGTAAACCCAGCCTTTTATTTCAAGCTGTGCAAGCACTCTAGGCTCCTTCCTATTACTACATCAAGACATTTTAGCAGCCTTACCACTTTTACTCTAGGCCATCACTGTTTTAAACATCAACAGGTCTTCTAGTAGCATGCTATCATTAGCTCCTATGATCCTTGCCATAATGCTAAATCCAAAGAATGTTTCCTCATCAATAAACTCTTCAGCCCAGTCTTATATCCCACTTTCCCTGCCCCAGCACCCTCGAGATTCTCCCCAGGTATTTTTGGCTGTTTCTGCCAGTGTACATTATATATCGAGTTCTCTCTTGCTGAATAATTCCTTTCTTTGGGTATTCAGGACAGTTCTGCCCTGCTTAAACACTGTTGAGGCACGATTGTTCTTACTGTTCTAAAAGCAAAAAGGAGAGATGGGGATGTTTCTTGAGAAAACGAGTGCCATATTCAAAGCATCTGATTGAGTTGAGAGCTTTGCAAAATCTCTAGGCAGTGGGGGACAGGTGTTGTATAAAGAAGTGACCACTTTGACCAGCACAGAGGGTTTAGGGAAATCAGAAATTTCATGTTTTTAACTGTATTCACTCTTATGTCCCCAACTCCAGTCTCAGAATCGCAACACCTTTCTATTTGGGCCCTATCTTTTTACCAAAAGTTATACTATCAGCACCCTTTTAAAATCCAGAACTCTCATAATCAAATCCAATTCCCAATTTGCAGCCTGCTCTTTAACTATGGTGAATAAAGGTCTCTTTAAATACTGCTATGAATGACTTTTAGTTTTTACGGTGTAATCTGAGTTCATAGTTGGCTGATCTGTATTCATCTATTAGAACTTCTGTGTCTATTAACAAAAGTCAGTAACTCCATGTTGTCAAGAATCGGGCTCTAGAGCAACTGCATACATTAGTGCCCCCTCATCTGCTCATACCCGATCTGATTCCACAGCAGATGCTCCAGGATCCCAGGCTATCTCATCCTACCACTTAATACTAGCAGTGACCTGGCTTGCAATTAATCCAATTGTAGAATCCAATCTGTAGGACAGCTTCCTAAAATGAGCTTTCTCATGCTGAGTCCCAAAACTGACCTTGAGCCAAGGAGTTCAGTGCAAGTGGTTTATCTGGGAGGTAATCTTAGAATCCACCAGTAGATAGATAAAAAAGTAAGGCAAAGAAGGCAATCAGAGAATGTTATTGAGCATGATATCACCATAGCCACTTGAGGCTCAGTTACACTATAGTTTGTAGGGTTCTTTGTAGAACCTGCCGCAAAGTTATCCTACCTTTGGGGGGTAGAAGATGGGCTATTTACGCATAAAGTCATGCAGTCGTTGGATGAGGGTTGCTGTCAGGAATGTTAATGGTAACTCCCAGGACTGTCTTCCTACCTACATTCAGGCAGAGTCCTAGGTACTTCCCGAGAGATTTTGTTAGTTAGGTGGATGCAGTCACTGTAATGGGATGGGCATAGGAAATGGACATGTGTGCTCTAAGCAAGGGTCTTAGTGAAGCCAGGACCATGAGAGATGAGAGAGAAGAGTCCTTCAGAACACAGACAAATGCATCATCTTTATATGGGGCAGCTGCTTCTTACATTGTTAACAAAAATTAAATAGCGTAGTCTTCCTGAAGTTACAGATACATTTATAGTTTGATGTCAGGCCAACTGATATTTCTGTTTTCTCTTTGAAAAGATATTCATGTAATATTCTGAAAGCATAGGAAAAAGAATATTTAAGAGTTCAGGAGATAAGACTATTTTTTTAAAGCTGCTACAGAGAAGGGAAAGAGCTAAGAAAATAATAAAAAGCAAAATGAATTGCTGGGCAATTTTATAGAACAAATTGAGAATAGTCACATCATTTTGATTTTTCTCTAGAGGCATTAATACATCAGGCCAGTATAGGCTTTGAAGATAGATATTCTGTGTTGGGCCTTCCATCGGTGGGAGGGTAGATGAATGGACACGGGAAAAAGGATGTTGTTAAAACAGACAGAGGTTGAAGAAATGCACTGTATAATCTGGATGAAGCAGAAAGTGAAGAGAAAACTGCATGGTGTCTTTTAGCATGAAAGTAAAAGTTTCCAATGTAGCCATGGATATAGTATTTTGGGCACACTTAAATAAGAGAGCTCTTACTGTGTCACAAATAACAGATTAAAATTATGTTATTTTGATTCCCATGAATAGGAAATTTGGCAGGAACAAATGTGAACAATCCAAAAACAGGAAAGCTGAGACATACTGTTCAGGAATGACTAAACACCACTTAAAGATGCAGCATAGTATAGGGAAGAATATAAATCGAAACGAATCAAACACTGACACCAAATTGTTTCTCTTTAAATTTATCTGTGTATGTATAGTTTTTTTTCCCAAAATTTACCATATTCATTAGTTATATGAGGAGGGATAGGTGGGACAAAATACAAATGTGAGATTTTTATTATGTTTATAAGGTGCCCATAGTACTTAGGCGGTACGTGGGATCAAAAGCCTGAGGCACAACTAGAAGGAATGAATAGAATCTGAAAATGTATATATAGAATTACAAAAAAGCATCTTGAGGTAACTGAGCAATGCTTGAGATGAGGAGCCAAAGAAATTATCCTGACTAATCTATCATATAGTATAGAAGCAGTATGTCAGAGAGGCAGTCAGGAATCAGAGTGCTTGACAGTGACAATTCAGGGCAAGTCAATGGGTCATGCCAGGGAGGCCAGCATGCTGGTTGGAGGAGATTTCTGAGAGAGGGGTGTAGGAAGGAGCTTGGACAGTGGTCACCTAGACAGTAAAATGGTAAGACATACCCAGGAAGTGAAGACTAAAGAAGAGCAGCAAGGTCAGATTACTGGATAGATGGGTGTCAAGTACACTGTTGTGGTGTCCCCCAGATACCTCAACCATGAGGCCAAGATCTTCTTCAGCTTGGAGACCTCATACATTGTTCTTGCTGGAGAAGGGGTATGTCCAAAACACAAGGGGCCCATTACTTGCTGGTGAGAACAGGGGGTTGAATATACGTGGAAGGATATTGGAATGGGATGAACCGAAAAAAGAACAGATTTTTGCAGGTGAGGTTTGATGAGTTAACATGGTCTTTCTGTTGAATGTATACCAGTAAGAATCGAATTTCAAGTATTCCGTATTTGGAAACAGAAGAAGAAGGGGCTTTAGTTAGGGGATTTCTGTAGAAAGCTTTATATCACATAAGAGGAAATAATAAATTCTGAGAATCATTGATAACAACTTTAAGATGAATGTTGCTTCCAAGAGAATATCCTTTGTGTGTTATTGAGGAATCAAGTGGGACTTAGAAGGGAATGCTATCACTGAAGTATCCAGGAAAGATACAGTCTGGAACTGGAGGTTAATCAAGAGATGAATGAAGAAGTAAGAATAAACAAAGTGATCAGATATTAAAAGAAGGAAAGATTCAGTAAAATGAAGACTAAAGCTGAAGTTCTAAAGTTCTGAAGACTAAAGCTAAAGCCCGTAGACCCCTAAGATGTTTGTGGAGGGAATTCAGGTGGTCAGTGGACTTGATCTAACTTACCCTAATCTCTAAGTGTAATTTAACATTTCTTTCAACTGTGATTATAGGCAATAAGCAATAGAATAGTAGCATCACCTATAACTCCTATAATAGAAATCACAGATATATTCATCTTAGATGTGTTGCAAACCTCAAAGTACCATTTATGTTTACCATACCTCATAATTGCACTGTTTTTTTTTAATATTTTATTTATTTATTTGACAGAGAGAGATCACAGGTAAGCAGAAAGGCTGGCAGAGAGAGAGAGAGAGGGAAGCAGGCTCCCTGCTGAGCAGAGAGCCCGAAGTGGGACTCGATCCCAGGACCCTGAGATCATGACCTGAGCCGAAGGCAGTGGCTTAACCCACTGAGCCACCCAGGCGCCCCCTGCACTGTTTTTTTGACCCACCACTAGATCTTGTACTTAACACGTTAATAGATAAACTACATATTTGAGTACATCCCAGAGTTGTTTTTGAATAAAAAACAAAAATAGTATTATAGTGTTTGATTTCCTTTGTTATCCTATATATTTTGTTATTTTATGCATTTTTAAAAAGTCATTTTGAGAAGGGGTCCAGAGGCTTTCATAGGCTTCCAAAGTCATTTGCTAGGGCTTCCGTAAGGTAATATCACAAACTTGGTGGCTTAAACAGCAGAAATTTTTGTCTCATAATTCTGGAGGCTAGAAGTCCAACACCTTGAAGGGTTGGTTTCTTTTGTGGGCTATATGGGAGACTGTACGATGCTTCTCTCACTACTTCTGGGGGTTTACTGGAAATCTTCAGCATACTTTGACTTCTGGATGAGCCACTCTGATCTCTGCCTTCATCCTCATGTAGTGTTTTTCCTGTGTGCATGTCTTTTTCCAAATTTCCCCTTTTTATAAGGACTCTAGTCATACTGGATTAGAGCCTACTCTAATGACCTTCTGTAAAGGTGTTATCTCCAAAAAAAGGTCATATTCTGATATATGGAGCTTAGGGCTTCAACAGCTATTTTTTTGTAGGGACATAATTCAGCTCCTGACACTTCCAAAGTGTCCATGGCACACAAAAAGCTAAGGGCACTGCTCTAAAGCTGGGTGGGTCCAGAGGAGTCTGATAATATTTCAGGTTTAGCCAGGCTGGTGAAATAGGGACTGGGCTCTAAAGTTTACCCAGACTGGATAGTTTGTTTGCTAGTATTTCCTCATCTAGGCAAACCACTTGTATACTTTAAAATGGCTGACTTCCTAGTGAACCCTGGGGGAAAAGAGTGATACCACCAGAGAAGAGAAAGGGTAAAGACTATAAATTCCTGGGGCCCTGTGTCAGGAGGGGAAATCCCGTCTAATCTCCCCAGGTGGTGGCAGCTGAGTAAATTACCTAGTAAGCATCTGTAACACATTACATTGCAATTATCCCCAAAGAGTTCTGAGGGCTTGTAAGCAGCTGAAGATAAAAGGCAGCCCCACTAGAGGAAGAGCTGCTTCCTTTGCAATTTTACAGCATTTGAGGAAATACACCTCATAGGACAGCCGCCCCTTTCAGTAAGCCTTAAAGTACAAATAATCTCCTAGTTATGCAAGAGTCTTGTGTCTGAATATACTGCCTACACATGCACAAGTCATGCAAAGAAATTGCATGGGGAAAACGAATATAATGAATCTTAGGAAATAAATATGTTATGTACTTCTAGAATGAAATCCACCAAGAATTTCCACAGTAAATATTATGATTGCCTACTTAAATCTTGACAGCAAAATATATAAAGAGCAAACATTTATTAAGTGCTGATTAAGTGCCAAGAAATGTACTGCAATTTTTTCTGTGAGAGATCATCTCATTTACTCTCCACAATAATTCTGAAAGGTAGGTACCATTATTAACCCCATTTTACAGATGGGGAAGACGAGGATCAGAAAATATAAATAGCTAGGACACTCAGTGTTTTTACTGTTAATAACTGATAGAACCATATATTTAATACTTATTTTAAAATTTCCTAGTCCTTTCCAGTATATACAAATAGATATTGTAATTATTAAAATAAACCCTTTAAAAAATATTTTATGTATTTATTTGAGAGAGAGAGAGCCAGAGCCAGGGGGAGGAGCCAAGGGAGAGGGAGAAACAGACTCCCTTGCTGAGCAGGGAACCCAATGTTGGGCCCAGTCCCAGGACACTGGGATCATGACCTGGTCCAAAGACAGACATTTAACTGGCCTAGACAGAGGGCACTCCTAAAATAAACTCTTTCAGCAATAGAAATCAAAACCTTACACTTTTTTTCTCCAGACTCAGAAAACCTTTTTTTAGTGGTGTTCTTTATATTAAAGGCTCAACATTAACAAACCACAATTAACTCAATACAACATTGAGGGAAAAAAAAAGGAAAAAAAAAGTAATTGTAGACCTAGTTACCTTGTGCCTTTGCTACAGAGCAAGAAGTTGTTAGATACCTAGGTTTGTATCTACGTAAATAGAAAAGTTGTAGTTCTTATTTGCCTTCCAATTTTTATGAGTAAGCACTTAAGAGAAATGAAATACTATGTAATATACCAGCAATGTGCACTTGGACTATAGTTTCCAATCAGAAACGAAATGTTTCCCAAATCATGTGTACAAACCAGGCATTTACCAAGCTTCCTTCCTTCCCTTCCAGGGACATCAGAAATTCTGTAATTACAAGGTCAAATAGAAATTTATTATCTCATGCATTTCCCCTCAGGATTTTGTCACTCCTGGCCACCTTCTCGAGTCCACATGGCACTGGGCCGCAGAGGCGTGAAGCAGGCAGTGCTGTACTCGTCAATGATTAACAGCCAGCTGTCTGGAGGATGCAAGCTCCGATTTGTAGGGGTTGCCCATTTCTGTGGTGTCAGTATTCTCCAGTGTCCAATTTCAATTTGCCAGCACGATGACAGTGAATTCAGAGCTTAGAAGATGTTTGCATTTGAACACCATTATACTGTGTTTCTACCCCACAGATAAAATAGATACAAATAGCCTCAAGGTCATAAATAACATTGAAATGTGGCAAAGTCGTAAGGAAGTGATGAGGTTTTGAGTATTTTTACCTTTGCTGTTAATATAATTTATTCAGTAGTGAGTTTATATAACTTATTTTTTATAAAAGCTTTTTAATTTACACGGCTTAGAATTTGGTGTACAACTCAGTGCTTTTGGTATGTTTGCAGAATTGGGCAACCACGATGACTGTCTCATTTTAAAAATATTTCATCATCCCCAAAGAAACTCCATGCTTGTTAACAGTCACTCCCCTTTCCTCACTACACATTCCTTCCTCTCCTAGCCCTTGGCAACCAGTCATCTGCTAGAGTTTCTATAGATTTGCCTATTTTGGACAATTAGATAAATGCAGTTATTCAATATAGGTTCCTATTATTGAACTGTAAAATGTATTTTGTGTGTGTGTGTGTGTGTGCATGTGTGTACATACATGTACATTTTCAACTAATGTGCCCTTGTTCTTGCCTTGTTGCGCTGATTAAGAACCTTCCAGTTCGGTGTTGAATAGAAATAGTGAGAATGGTAATTCTTGCCTTGTTTCTTTCTTTCTTTTTTTTTCTGATTTATATATTTTATAGAAAGAGAGAGAGTGTGTGTGTGCATATGCACACAAGTGGGCAGAGGGTTAGAGGGCGAGAATCTCAAGCAGACTTCCTGCAGAGCATGGATCCCTATGTGGGGCTTGATCTCACGACCCTGAGATCATGACCTGAGCTTAAACCAAGAGTTGGACCCTTAACTGACCGAGCCACCCAGGTGCCCCAATCCTTGCCTTGTTTCTAATTTTAGAGAGAAAACATTCAGTCTTTTACCATTAACTGTGAAGTTAGTTTTAGGTTTCTGTTTTTAGTCTGTTGATATAGTACATTGCATTGACTGATTTTCAAGTGTTAAACCCAACATTGCATTCTGTGATAAAAATCAGTCATGATATATTTCCTTATTTATATCCTATTGAAATACGTATGCTAAAAAGTATGTTTAGAATTCTCATGTCTGTGTCCATGAGATGGTTTATCTAAAGTTTTCTTATGTTTTTATTGGACATGGGTATCAGAATAATGCTGGGTTTATAGAGTATTTTCTTCTCTTTTATTGTCTTGAGTTCATGAAGATGTGGTATTACTTCTTCAGTAAATTTTTGTAGAATTCATACCTAACTTATGTGGTTCCTTTGGGGGAATAATCTCAGCCTCAGGTTTCATTTCCTTAATTAATATGGGTCTTTCAGATTTAGCTATTTCTTCTTTATTTAAAAAAAGATTACTTTCTTTATTTTAGAGAGAAAGAGGGCATGAGTGGGAGGGGCAGAAGGAGAGAGAAAGGGAATCTCAAGCAGACTCCCTGCTGATCTCACGACCCTGAGATCATGACTTGAGATGAAACCAAGGGCTGGACACCTAACTGACTATGTCCCCTAGGCACCCCTATCCATTTCTTCTTGAGGGAGTTTTAATAGCTTGTTTTTTTGATCAATATATCCAATTTATGTAAGCTGTGAAATTTAGTGGCATAAAGGCATTTATCATATTTCTTTATTATTATTTTAATATCTGTGGTATATTTTATCGTGTTTCTTTATTATTATTGTAATAGCTATAGTATATTAGTTGACTCTTGCTTTTATCCATCTGACAATTTTTATCTTTTCACTGGTGAGCTTAGACTATTCACATTTAATGTGATTGGCAAAATGGTTGTTCTTATGTTGCTCTGTGTGTTCTGTTTGTCCTAGATCATCTTTGTTCTTCTCTTCTGCTTTTCAAGGCTGCTTTTGGATTGCATATTTATTTCTGATTACATTTTCTTTCCCTTATGAACTGTAACTTTTGTTGTGTGTGTATTTAAATTTAAATATACTTTAAACATTTTTGTTTTAAATTTTCTAGTAAACTATATCTGAGCTATCACATATATTTGGGTAATATTATACCCCTTCAGGTACTCTGTAAGAATATTACAACAGTACATATTCTTTTCTACTCTCCCAGACTTTATTCACTTCCTTTCTACATGTTATAATCCCCAAATTATAGTTTTGTTAATTTTTGCTTGAAACAGCTATTTTTAAAAGATCTAAGAAAAAATATTCTTTATACTGACTTACTAACATGTGTGTTCTTTTCTTTATGTCATGTCAGTGCAGATTTTCAACCTGGTGTTACTGTTCCTTCTGCCTGATGGACTTCCTTTAATATTTGTTGTAGGTCTGTGTATCATCAATTTTATCAGTTTAAAAATTTTTTTTAAAAGATGGTATTTATTTATTTGACACAGAGAGAGTGATCACAAGTAGGCAGAGAGGCAGGCAGAGGGGGATGGGGGGAAGCAGGCTTCCTGGTGAGCAGAGAGCCCGACATGGGGCTCAACCTCAGGACTCTGAGATCATGACCCAAGCTGAAAACAGAAGCTCAATCCACTGAGCCTCCCAGGGGTCCCCCCTATCAGTTTTTTTTTTTTTTTCTATGTCAGCAAAAGTTATTTCATTTTTGTTTTTCAAAGATATTATCACTGGTTGTAGACTCTTGTGCTGCCACTTTTTCTTTCAGTACTCTCATGGATGTTGCTCTATGATCTTCTGACTTGTATTGTTTCTGCTGGGCATCAGCTGTCATTCTTATCTTTGTGTCTATGTAAGCTATAGGTTCCTCAGCTGCTTTTAAGAGTTTCCCTTTATCACTGGTTTTAAGCACTTTGATGATGTTCTGCACTGGTGTGGTTTTCTTCATGCATCTTGCACTTCTTTATTGTGTTTCCAGGAATCTGTTGATTTGTAGTTTTTATCAAATTTGGGGCATTTCAGCCTTTACTCCAAGTATGTTATTCTGTCTCACTTTTCTCTCTTTGTAAGGACTCCAGTCGTACAAGTGTTAGGCTACTTCAGTTTGTCTCAGAACTCACTGATGTTATGATAATTTTTCCAAAGTTTTTTTTGTTTCGTTTTTATAGTTTTTATTTTGTTTTTAAATTCACTAATCTGTTTTTCTGCTGTGTCTAATCTGAAGCACATATCATATTTCCCAATGAAAGAAAAGATTGCCAATGAAGGCAATAAGATTCATTATAAGATTATAATATATATGTAATATTGTATACTATACATGTATCTGAAAGTTTGATTTTTAAAGATTTTTAAATAATTTCTTATTTATGTTATGATCTTTTATGATCTCCCTTAACATGAATATGCTTTCTTGCTCTGTTTTTGAACATACAGAATATATTTGTAATTGTTTTAATGTCCTTGCCTGCTAATTCTATCACTTGTATGATTTCTGAGTCTGTTTCTATTAATTTATTTTTATCCCTTTCTTTATTTTTTTGCATGCTTTTTTGTTGGATAGTGGAGATTTTAATTTTACTGTATTAGGTATATTTAATGACTTCTTTAAATATTTTTGAACTGCATTCTGGGATACAGTTAAGTTACTGGGAAATGGTTTTATTCTTTCTAGAGTTGCTTTTAAGCTTTGTTAAGTGGCTTTTATGCTAGGGCTAATTTTCCTTAGTAGTGAGATTATAACCTTCTGGGTGTTCTCCTAATGTTTCAAGTATTACCAAGGACTTCTACTGTATCTGGTAGGAACATGAACTACTCCTGGTCTTGTGTGATCCCTGAGGCTTTTCCACCTGCTCCTTTCTGGTAAGTGTTTCCCTAACCTCAGGTAATTTCTTATATTAATACAGTTTTTAGTCCTGAATAAAAGACTGTAGAGAAAACCTGTGCAAATGTCTGGAGCTTTTCTTGTACGTCTCTTGATTCTGATACTCTGCTTTGAAAATTCTAACCCATAGGAACTCCCCAAATTTTCAGCTTTGTCTTCTTTATTCACAGACACCATAGGGGTCTGTTGGGGATGTCTTGTCCCTTTGTATGTCTGGGATACTTTCTTCAGGCAGTAAGCTGGAACAATGATAAGGATCATCTGTTTCCCTTTTCTCAGTGATTTCTGCCCTGTGCTTCCTGGGATCCCATGTTTGAAATACACTGGTTACATTTACTCTAGTCTTTAATTGTCCATGTGGAAAGAAATCTGGCCTTTGTTACTCCACTGTAGATAGAACTTCTGTGATATTTTGGCCAAAGTGACCCAAATTCAAACTGGTGATTGTCACTGTCACATTTATATAGTTATTCCCATCTGAAAACACATCATGGTACTTATGAATCTTCTGGAACATGCTGCACAACTTACTGCCTTTATTTGTGAACAATCCATTAATTTGATCTCCTTGGATAAAATACAGATGACACAGAGCTTCCAGATAGACCATTTAAAATTTCTGACTCAGCTCCACATGTGGGAAGGACTTGAAGGGCCTGGTGGAGGAGACATTAGAGCTGCTCTTTGTGGCCTCCTGTGAGGAGTAAATGTGGACAGGCCATGAACTATTAGGAGTCCAGGATGTCTCTGATACCAAGTGCAGCAATTTTACCTGGTGCTTGATGGGCGAGTGGGCACAGAGGTGAGAGGTCTGCATGTGCACAGAGTTTGCTCTGGGGTCAGTACTTATGGCAGATTTGCAAGTAAAATGAGGATAGAGTACTCTGTCTCCCCATTTGTATACCCAGTGTTGTTGGTGTTTAAAGAACAGAAGCCTAGGTACACTAGCTCAAATTAAAATGGGGTAGATGGAGCTGGAGCATATAAAGAATTCAAGAGTTAGAAATATACTGCCTAGAGCAATCTATACTTTCAATGCCATCCCGATCAAAATTCCACCAGCATTTTTCAAAGAGCTGGAACAAACAATCCTAAAATTTGTATGGATCCAAAAGAGACCCCAAATTGCTAAGGAAATGCTGAAAAAGAAAAACAAAACTGGGGGCATCACGTTGCCTGATTTCAAGTTTTACTACAAAGCTGTGATCATCAAGACAGCATGGCACTGGCACAAAAACAGACACATAGACCAGTGGAACAGAGTAGAGAGCCCAGATATGGACCTACAACTCTATGGTCAACTAATCTTCAACAAAGCAGAGAAAAATATACAGTGGAAAAAAGACAATGTCTTCAATAAATTGTGCTGGGAAAATTAGCTGTGCATTGAAGAATGAAACTCGACCAATCTCTTACACCATATACTAAGACAAACTTGAAATGGATAAAAGACCTCAATGTGAGGCAGGAATCCATCAGAATCTTAGAGGACAGCATAGGCAGTAACCTCTTTAACATTGGCCATGGCAACTTCTTTTGAGACGTGTCTCCAAAGACAAAGGAAACAAAAGTGAAAATGAACTTTTAGGACTTCATCAAGATCAAAATCTTCTTCACAGCAAAGAAAATAATCAGCAAAACAAAGAGGCAACCCATGGAATGGAAGAAGATATTTGCAAATGACACTACAGACAAAGGGCTGATATCCAAGATCTATAAAGAACTCCTCAAACTCATTACACACAAAACAGATAATCATGTCAAAAAATGGGCAGAAGACATGAACAGACACTTCTCCAAAGAAGACATACAAATGGCTAACAGACACATGAAAAAATATTCATCATCATTAGCCATCAGGGAGATTCAAATCAAAACCACTTTGAGATACCACTTTACACCAGTTAGAATGGCCAAAATTAACAAGACTGTAAACAACAAGTGTTGGAGAGGATGTGGAGAAAGGGGAACCCTCTTCCACTGTTGGTGGGAATGCAAGTTGGTGCAGCCACTTTGGATAACAGTGTGGAGATTCCTTAAGAAAGTAAAAATAGAGCTATCCTATGAACCTGCAATTGCACTACTGTGTATTTACCCCAAAGATACAGATGTAGTGAAAAGAAGGGCCATCTGTACCCCAGTGTTCACTGCAGCAATGACCACAGTCATCAAACTGTGGAAGGAGCCAAGATGCCCTTCAACAGACGGATGGATAAAGAAGATATGGTCCATATATACAATGGAGTATTATGCCTCCATCAGAAAGAATGAATACCCAACTTTTGTAGCAACATGGATGGGACTGGAGGAGATTATGCTGAGTGAAATAAGTCAGTCAGAGAGAATCAATTATCGTAAGGTTACACTTACTTGTGGAGCATAAGGAGTAACATGGAGGACTTTAGGAGAAGGAAAGGAAAAGTGAATTGGGGGAAATCGGAGGGGGAGACAAACCATGAGAGACTGTGGACTCTGAGAATCAAACTGAGGGTTTGGGTGGGGAGGGAGGTGAGGGGTTGGGTGAACCTGGTGGTAGGTATTAGGGAGGGCACGTATTGCATGGAGCACTGGGTGTGGTGCATAAACAATGAATCTTGGAACACTGAAAAAAAATTAAAAAATAGATATATATGTAGACCTCACAAAGTGTTAAAGTCATAGGGAAAAAAGAAGGCAACAACTTCTTTAACTCTCTATGGCCTTATATTTTCTTCTCCCTGCTTGTCTCTATAACTCCATTCCGTGCTTCTTCCTCTGTGAATTATCTTCCTGTACTCTTGGGCATCATAGTCACTACAAAATTGTACCCTCAGTCTGGTCTGCAGGATCTTTCAGCTCAGCTGTATAGACTTAATTTGCTTAATATTTCAGGGAGAGGAATTTGATTGGCCCAAAATCAGCTAAGGTGTCTACTGATGTTACTGTGGCCAAGATGGGCAGGGGTGGGGGTGAGTCGTTTAATAGGGACACAGATAGCTACATGCACCCATAAGAAAAAGAATAGAGAATGCTCTTCTAATGACATTTATCATAGTCATATATTTACAGTACCATCCCCTCTAGGGCAAAATATATAAGAGGAAATGAGAGCTCAAATTAGTCTTTCATGGAATTATGACTTTAAACTGACGCTGATGGCCCATCCTGGTCTTCATCATGTTAAGGCCTCTTTAGTATGACTTAAGTCATTGATTGTATCAACTCCCATTCCTCATTGTTCTTGAGTCCCATGAAGGATCTTGCTCATTTTTTTTTTTTAAAGATTTTATTTATTTTTTTGCAGACAGAGATCACAAGTAGGCAGAGAGGCAGGCAGAGAGACGGGGTGGAGCAGGCTTTCTGCTGAGCAGAGAGCCTGACGTGGGGCTCGATCCCAGGACCCTGGGATCATGACCTGAACTGAAGGCAGAAGCTTTAACCCACTGAGCCACCCAGATGCCCCTAGATCTTTTTAATTCTAAAGCAGATAGATGCTGTGAAGTCCCAAGTAGAAAGAAATACCATTTAATAAGAAATCCTCTGCCCCTCAGAGTTTTTCTCAGGGCCAGCTCCACTCTAGTGTCTGGTTCTGCAAGCTGAGGATATCACTTGCTGCAGATTAACCATACTTTATATCAGCGATAGGTTTACTTGAATAGGAATTTCAGCCTTCAACCCCCCTAACGTGAGTATGAGGACAGAAACCTGAAATTTTTAAGGAATGTCAATGCGGTATTTCTTCTCATTGCTCTTTGCCGGTGCTCTGGGCATAGTAATGTCCCTCTTTCCCCGTATAACCTGGGAGGCTATTATGCATATATTTTCTTTTTGCTCCGTTAAAAGTGCCCTGATACTCCTCCTCAAATTCCATTTCAGTTTTGAAAACAGGACCTTCTCGATCCAGCAGAAAATTCTGCCCTAATCAAGTCAGTATAAAACATGAAACAGATTCTAAATTCTTCTACCATTAGAGATTGTTCGCCTAAACTCCTGTCAATTCTATTTTTAAAAAGTATGGAATGTTCACTTAAAAGTCATTAAATCTAAGTGAATTTGCCTACACTGATGACCCACAGCCCCTGAGAAAAACAGTGTGTGTTCATAATTACTGTCTCTTTGTGGTTCCTCTTTTCACTTGCTTGTTCTCTAACAAAGTCCTACCAAGAGGTGAGGTGACTATCTGTGTGCTTTGCAATTCAAGCTGTTTTTAGAGTGGCAAGAATTTCCCTAGAACTGCCTCTCTCCTTTTCCTGACCCTTTTACCCTTGCACTCATTAAAATCAAGTTCCTGGCTCAAGTTAAGGGAAGATTTTTGTTATTATCTTTGGCACAGGAACTCTCCATTGTGGCTTTGATTTGAACTTCAGCTCTTCTGAGTGCAGGGGTCACATGTGAATTTGTTATGCTTCCTGGCAAATGTTTCAGAATAAACGAATCTGATGAAATTCTTATGAAGTATTTGTTTTTTAGTGTTTCTCTAATACACAATAAATTGTAATTTATGAGCCGTAATTGAAGAAAATTCTGGAGGAAGTTGTGTATAAGATTAGGGGGATTATTAAATCAACTTTATTGTGTTTTCAAAACTTAAAAATGGTTTACAGCTATAATAAATTGGTTGAGAGTGCTATCAACCCATAAATTTTAATAATTTAATAAACATTCTGCAGTTAAGTTGGGCTCATGGCCAAATCCCAGGGCTGGTTTTGTGTCATGTATAGTAATATGTGTTTTAGTTTACCTGGCTGATAAAGGAATGAGCTGTTTCATGCATGATACTCAGTAATCGGTCATTAATTTTAATGAACTAAAACTCAGAACTCAATTTTGAAGTCAGAAGGGTGTCTGATGTTTCTCTGCTCCTCAACATCTGTTGAACTGCTCACTGTTGCTATTTAGTATCTTCAAAGTAAGAGGCACATTTAGCTTCCTCTAGCCTTTTCACCTTGAAAATTAGTTATAAAAGTAATAACTGACTCACCGGTTCGTGAGCTATTAACTGCATTGTTAAAATATTTTTAAAGTAATAAACTCAAAATACTTGCAATTATTGGCAAGTAGTTTTTTCCCTGTACTGTAATTGCTGATTAAAATAAATCAAATCTATATAAATTTCATCAAGAAAATAAAATGTGTGATATTTTTGGTATCTCTTACGCAACTCTGCGGTCACATTCTAAATAACTCGCTGAGAAGAGCAGGGTCTATGTGGAGAGAGTGTTGGCTTCAGATGCATGCCTGAATGAAATGTGCTTCTTACTGGAGCATTATATAAAACATTATTCACATGTCTGTCTAGACATGCCTGTGCCTAGATTGGAACCAAATTAATTTGTCCATATTTAATAAAATATCATTTTGATCTTTTTCCCTGTGTTCTCAAATGAATAAACTTACCTTAAAACTGAAGTGACTGCTTTAATTAGACTTTGTGTTCACTTATTCTTCATTTGCTTTTTATGATAATCACAAAAATAGTCACTAGGATACTTATGTAAAATTTAAACTATTGACTTTAGACTACACATTCTGTCTTTTATAAAAAGCAATTTCATGACATGATCAAAATAAGTATGATGCATATTAACAGTACAGGAGTCTTTGCCTCTGATTATTTAATTCTCACTTTCTCATCTTACTGATTTGATTGAAAAAAAAATATCATACTTGATGGTTTCTACCACCAAAAGAATGTCATTTAGTAACTGGATGTGCGTATGTATTTATTCACCCACACAAAATAGGCACATGCTAATATATGCACTCGCCATGCCTACGTTTTCACTTAATGAAGAGCTTAATAAAAATCAGCATTCATAGCCCCTACGTAGTCAGATAAATTAGTTAATGCACAATAAGCAGCTCTTATGTATAATGCAAAAGATTAGTCTTATCATTTGCATAATGTGCTACAAACGGCCCACTGTTTCAAGCAGTAGAAGCTCCCCCATTAAATGTGAGTTGAAAGCTGAATGACGTCAATAAAGTAATTATGCTTCATTTGGCATATCTCATTCATTCTCCGGAGTTCAAGACCCTATCTGAGCTCTGTTGACAGCACTGCTGAAAGGCATTGGTAATGGTTCAAAAGCAGAACGGTGGGACTCTGGAAAGCAGCCTAGTGTGCTGAGTCTACACTATGTACTTGTTTCCCAGCAGAAATTTGTTTTACACTCTGGCCTGTGCACATATTTATGTATAAATCTGTGCAATGAGAAACTTATTAGTTTATACTGAGAGTAAAAAAAAATTCAGGCCAGTGGAGTACCTAGAGTGGTGATTTCCACATTTGCCAGAATTCCTAGTAGAAAGAAAAGATTGCAAATGAAGGCATTTCTGTCTTACTCAGAGGCACATTTGTGAATACCCTGCTTCTGCCAGCGGGATATTCAGCATTCACTATCACAGTGATGGTTCTGTTCCTGGCCCCTATCTTCAAACATTATTTCCAAGTCTGTGAGAAATTAAAAGGCATGCTTTGAAAATCTAGTCTTAAATAAACACACACACACACACACACACACACACACACACACACACTGGTAATACGACAGTCAAGACCCAAAAAAGTTAACACAGTTTACGTAAGACTCACTTCTCCTAGGTTCAGAATACAGGTCTCTTGACTTTGATTCTTACGAATAGTGTTTTCCTGTTTTGTGTAAGTATTAAAAAAAAAGTTTCTTTTCACATTTGTTTACTGTTTCAAGGATGGGGAGACAAATCATTTTGTATTCGTCATGGTCAGCTGGCAAATATTTTTGCAAAGCTTCACATTAAAACCGTAAAAATGGTGGCTATGGGATCGCCTCCGAAAGATGATGCATTTGCACGCTCAGAATCTCACTCTGACTCATTGTTCAAAAGCAGACCGTAGCTGATCTTTTTTTAGTATCCCCTGCAAGAACAACATTTGGACAAACAGAGTAAAGTATGACTTTCTTCTGAAAATGGCATTTTATTGAAATCCTTGTTTTCTGCTTAAATCTTCTTTACTGATTATAGAAAAATAGTTTTGTTTGCCAGAAAATGTATTTGTTTTGAAGAAATGTATTCTGCATGATAGTATTCATTATAGTCCATAATAATAGTATAAAAAAACAGTCAGCTGTCTTTCTACTACATAGACAATCTCATGATTTTCTACAGGTAACCTCCCTTATTAGTGTGCTTATGTGACTCTGTATGCAATAGTTCTGTCTTGGTGTGTGTGGAACTTAGTGCTAAGAGCAGGCTAAAATACTGTTGTAAGATCTATGATTTGTTGCCCTTGTTTGCAAATTAATATGAAGCCAAAAACCAAAGATATAGTTAAGACATGGAAGAACATATTTAAATTCAGACATTTATAAAATAGGAGGGATTTTGATATTTTTAGCCAAAGAAAGCAATCAGAGTAAGAAAGAATCTTAAAAATTTCTTTTACTATAATTATGATAAACTGAAGACACACTTAGGCAGAAATTATTGCATTCCAGTTTGATAATTTTATTCATTTACATAAATAATTATTGAGGTAAGTTTAAATTGCATCACTCATTCTTCAGCTTTATCTAAATGATAATGCAAATAATAGGTAAATTACTACAAAATACTTACAAAAGCTAATTTGAATAGCACCACATGGCCCTAGAATCAAATTGAAAACATAGAATGTCTTTTCCTAAATAACACCAATACCACTCGGAAAAAAAGTGAGATAGTATTAAACGGAAATATATCTCCAGATGACCAGTCTGAATACATTTTGGCGCAGCAACACAACTATAGCTGTGGCTATTTTGATAACAGATTTTGACGAATTATCTTCCAGGCCTCAGTAGTGTGTGTATGCATGTGTTTGGGGGAGGGGCTCTATCCCATGAGTCTCTTCCCTACACTAAGTTCAGATGAGATGGATTGCTAAAATCTGGCAGTGAGAGAAATAGTTGTTGTAGCACCGGCAGTGCAGCCCCAATCCCGCTCACAAACTGAGCTTCTTGGTCTGGGTTGTCCCTATGTAAAGAAGCAAGAGGTAGAAGTCCCGCCCACAAAATGCGGAGGGAGTACAGCTGTAACAGCTCAGTGTCAGTGGTCATTCATGAAATTTAAATGGTATAACAGAATTAGTACAGATGCCCTGAATGAAACATTTCCCAAAGTTTGATAGGGAATATTCACAACACGGACTGATTTCATTCAGCTAAGGGTGTGCTTTTATACTGTACCCGTGTTGCAGTAGAGGGTTTTTATTAGGCACTAGTAAATGGTCTTTGTGACTACTGCTATGACAGTCAGTGTTATATCTTAATTAGTAGTATTATTTCTAGTTCAACTAAAATAGCTAAAGGGTCCTCCTGGGATCTATTCTGGGATATGATTTTGTTTAATCTTATTATTAATGATAATAAATTTTTACTTTGTTGGAGTATCATCTGTATGCCAATGATTCCATTATTTAAACAAATAATTATTCCACATTATAGTTTCTTTTAGAACGTGACAATAACAAATCATAGTTATGGCTTATTCAAAGTAAATTACGTCTAAAACACTAATAAAATTAATTGCAAGATGTTTGATTGGAAACCAGAGCTGGTTAAAACAGGAGCTCTCTCTTATAGTCTTTGATAATGCGTTACTCTCTGGAATAAAGCTACCAGCATAAAATATCTCAGGGCTTGTTAGCAAACAAAGAGTAATTGAAACTTGGTTGCTAGGAGACATTATTTCTCATTGTTGACAATCCTGATTTTCTTTGATTACTGGCACTATTGTTGTTCATTACACAAACTGGATGTTTTTATATAACACTGAAGAAACATATTTTGGAACCCAATTGTTGTGTGAATACCACCATGTGCTACCAAAGAAATGTTTATTCACAGGTTCGGCAGGTTAACCATCTCTGGTAAGCATTTGTTCAGAAGGCTTAATACATATTTTTTGATTTCTTGTAAAATGTAAGTTTTACCAGGAAGTAAATTCCAAGTTTTGACAGGACAAAGACTTAGTATAATCCAAGAAATTAAGATCTTACTAAACACAGACATATAAACTTATCTGTGTAAATTTAACTTCTTTATTGTAATAACTTCTTTTTCATATTCCAGATTATTTCATTTGCATGAGGGAAAACAATATTTAAAATACAAAAGGTGTTTATTTTGAATGAGATAAGGATGTAAGCATCCTGGTTAGCAAGCAAGAGGTTTTACAATGACATTAGCAAAACGGCACTTTGTTACATAGTTTTCTCCAGTAAAGGATATTTAAGTTTCTTTGTTTACTGGGCAGGCTTTAGCATCATTTTAGCGAAGCTTCAGAGGTAGACAGTTTTGCAAGGAGAGATGTCCAAAATTTTTACTCCAAATGGAGTTCCGGTTATTTTTATGCTATCTGACCTTAGGTGTCCTTCACCACTGCCTGGCAGTCTAATCTGCCTGCTGGTTCTTACCACTCCTTCCCGCTGCTATGTCATTGTTGGTCTCCCCACTCTTCACATTACTGCTTTACAGAATAGTTGGAAACAGACTAGAACTCTATAAAGCTTTCTCTCTTGTCACAGTTAATTGTCTTTTGTCTTTACTCCTCATTTTCTTCTCTCTTATTGCAGAATAATGACATGTTTTCAGCATGAAACTCCCTCTTCCGCTTCTCTTCTCTTCCTTTGGAAAAACCTTGGCTTTCAACTTCCCCCTCCTTCTCTTCTCTTACCAGTAATTCTTCTTTTCTTTGGCTGGTTACGTATTCAAGCTAAGCTTAGAGTTCTTTTTGTTTCTTTGTTTTTTGCTTAGCAGACTTCTTTTTTTTTTTTAAAGTTGTTTTGTGTTTATGGTTTCATTTTCTAACACTGCGCAATTTGACTTCCTCAAATACTTCTGCTGAGATTGTTGTCATTTGTACAAGTGACCTCTCAGTCTCCAAATTAAGGGTTTTTCTTAATTCTCATTCTTTTGACGTCACATTACTGTTGGGGACCTTTCCTTCTTTTAGACACCCCCCCCTCCCCACACACACACTTCCTTTAAAATCAGTATTCTGGATGTTTTCCCAGCTCTTAATGGTTTCTCCTATGTCTTTTTCTTAAGCTTCTCTTTCTGTTCTTATATCCTAAGTTATCATCCCTGTCATCAAGTTTGTCTTGGCCCACCCTCTTCTTACATTTTCTCTGTTAAATATCTCCTCCTATCCAACAACTTCCACTGTCATCTCTGTACAGACCTCTGGGTAAAATTACCCAGATAAAATCCCAACTTTCTCCAAAATTCAATCCTGTGTATTCACCTGCTTCCTAATCACTATTCATATGGATGCTTCAGTGCTATTTTAAACTTGCCAAATCACTGTGGTTCCACTCTCACCTTTCTATGAAAAATTGCTTCTTCTCTGTTACTTCAGTTTATATTTGGGTACTGTCACTTCACAGCCTTTTTTTTTTTTTTTTTTTTTTGTTTCATCAAATCAGTTGTTTGCTCCTTTACATTTTTATCCTGTTTTCTTTGCCATCTTGCTTCAGCTTGCAATTGATTCTCTCCTCTGGATTGCTGAAGTCTCCTAATTTGTCTCTCTTGGTCATTGGATGCATTTATCAGTTTTATATTTGAAAGAAAATCCTAATCATAGTACTTAGGTGATTAAAATGATATTAGTTTCCCCAAAGGCAACTCAGGGGTCCCTTCTAGATTTATCTAACTTTTTTTCTTTTAAGGTTTTATTTATTTATTTGACAGAGACAGACACAGCAAGAGAGGGAACAGAAGCAGAGGGAGAGGGAGAGGGAGAAGCAGGCTTCCCACTGAGCAAGGAGCCCGATGCAGGACTCCATCCTAGGACCCTGGGATCATAACCAGCCAAAGGCAGACTCTTCACAACTGAGCCACTGGGCGTCCCTAACATTTTTTTCTCCATTACTTGAACTATCACAGCACTTTGTACCTCTCATGAGTCTGTTATAAATTGAATTATATGGTGCCCTTTTAAAAATCATTTCTTTTGCCTAGGTGGCTCAGTTGCTTAAGTGTCTTGACTTTGCTTGGAGTCATGATCCTGGAGTCCTGGGTTTAAGTCCTGAGTTGGGCTCCCTGCTCGATGGGGAGCCTGCTTCTCCGTCTGCCTGCCCTCCCTGCTTATGCGCCACCTCCCAACCTGAAAAATAGATAAATAAAATCTTTTTAAAAAATCGTGTCTTTTTCCATTCATAATTGGATATAAATTATTTGAAAGCAAGGTTTATATTTGATTTATCTTTGTATCTTCCATAGTATCTTGGTTCCATTTAATATTAATAAGTAATTAAGCTTTCTGTTGAAATATAAGTAAAAAATATAAGTAAAGATTATTTTTCAATGTAAGAAAATATGTGATGAGTTATTATATAGTTTTAAGTTTAATATGTAGTTATTATGTAGTTTTATGCTTTTTATCATCTTTTCTTCCCTTTTCTTTTGGAGATGAGGACTTGTTTGTACTCATATAGACAAGGACAGTTTTGAAAATTGATTCTAAATCTTTGTAAACAGAAATGTTATTGACTTACACTGACTTATGCTAATTGCATGACTGTATACTACAGAAGAAGGGAAGGGAAGAGTATAATGTTTTAAGATCCTTCAATAATATCTAAATTAGTATAATATTCTTAGAAAGCATACTGTGATAAGTTAAAGATGCACACTGTAAACTTTTGAACAATGACTTACTAAATAAAACCTAAAGATATAGCTACTAGGACAAGTCTATAGAGAAAAAGAAAAGTAAGGATTCAGGTATTCTAAAACTAAACAGTAAAAGAGGTAAAAAGGATCAGAGAACTAATAGGGAAAGACTGATATCATACTATGAATATTTTCAGACCACAACACTATGAAAGGTGGTCAACCACAAAAAATTTGGAAAGACCGCAAATACATGGTAGTTAAAGAACATCTTATTTAAGAATGAATTGATGAATTGGTGAACCAGGAAATTAAAGAAGAAATAAAAAATAATTCATGGAAGCAGGGCATCTGGGTGGCTCCATTGGTTAAATGTCCAGTTCTTGATAATTGGCTCAGTTCATGATATCAAGGTTGTGAGGTTGAGCCCCACATTGGGCTCTGGGCTGGGTGTAGAATCTGCTAGGGATTCTCTCTCTCCCTCTCTAAAAAAACAAACAAACAAGAAACCAAAACCAAAACCAACCAAAACACACACACACACACACATACATGGAGGCAAATGAAAATGAAAACACAACACTTCAAAACCTTTGAGATACAGCAAAGGCAGTCATAAGAGGGAAGTATATAGCAATACAGGCCTTCCTCAAGAAGCAAGAAAAGTCTCAACTATGCACCCCAACCTTATAGCTAAAGGAGCTGGAAAAAGAAGTCTAAAACCAGCAGAAGAAGGGAAATAATAAAGATGAGAGCATAGATAAATGATAGAGAGATTTTTTTTAAAGTAGAGGAGACCAAAGAAAATAAGAGCTGGTTCTTTGAAAGAATTAAGAAAATTGATAAACTCCTCATTAGACTTACCAAAATGAAAAGAGAAAGGACCTAAATGAATAAAATCATGAATGAAAGGATAGAGATCACAACCAACATGCAGAAATACAAGCAATTGTAAGAAAATATTACGATCAAGTATATGCCAACAAATTGGACAATCTGGAAGAAACAGATAAATTCCTAGAAACAAACTGCCAAAACTGAAACAAGAAGAAATAGAAAATCTGAACAGACCCCCATCACCGCAAAGATATTGAATCAGTAATCAGAAATCTCCCAGCAAATAAGAGTTCAGTGCTGGGTGGTCTGTCAGGGGAATTCTATCAGACATTTAAGGAAGAGTTAATATCTATCCTTCTGAAACCGCCCCCCCAAAAGAACAAAAACTTCCAAACTCATTCTGTGAGACTAGCACTACCTTAATTCCAAAACCAGACAAAAACCACACTATAAAGGAGAATTACAGATCAATATCCCTGATGAACATGGATGCAAAAATTCTGAACAAAATATTGAAAATTAAATCCAATAGCACAATAAAATAATTATTCAGTACGATCAAGTGGGATTTATTCCTTCAGGGGTAGTTCAATATCTGCCAATAATCAACATGACATACCATGTTAATAAAAGAAAGGCTAAGAACCACATGATCCTCTCAATAGATGCAGAAAAAGCATTCAACAAAATATAGCATCCTTTCTTGTTAAAAAACCTCAAGAAAATAAGGATAGAAGGAACATACCTCAACATCATGAAGGCCATATATGAAAGAGCTACAGCTAATATCATCCTCAATGGGGAAAACTGAGAGATTTCCCCCTAAGTCAGGAACACTACAGGAATGTCCGTGTTCATCATTATTGTTCAACATAGTATCAGAAGCCCTAGCCTCAGCAGTCAGACAACAAAAAGAAATAAAAGACATCCTTATCATTAAAGAAGTCAAACTTTTACTATTCACAGATGGCATGATGTTGTATGTAGAAAATTCAAGAGTCCACCAAAAAATTGCTAGAACTGATGCATGCATTCAGCAAAGTCGCAGGATATAAAATCAACATTCAGAAATCTCTTGTATTTCTGTACACCAATAATGAAGTAAAAGGAGAAATCAAAAAATTAGTCCCATTTACAATTGCACCCAAACCATAAGATACTAGTAATAAACCTAACCAAAGAGGTAAAATATCTGTGTGCTGATATAATTCTTATGAAAGAAATTGAAGAAGACACAAAGAAATGGAAAAACATTCCATGCTTATGGATTAGAAGAAAAAATATTGCTAGAATGTCTATGTGACCCAAAGCAATTTGCATATTCAGTGCAATCCTGATCAAAATAACACCAGCATATTTTCACAGAGCTGGAACAAAGAACCCTAGCATTTATATGGAACCAGAAAAGACCCTGAATAGACAAAGTAATATCAAAAAAGAAAAGCAAAGTAAGAGGCATCACAATCCCAGACTTCAAGTTGTATTACAAAACTGTAGTCATCAAGACAGTATGGTACTGGCCTGAAAACAGAAACATAGATCAATGTACAGACCAAAGAACCCAGAATTGGTCTCCCAACTCTGGTCAACTAATCTTTGACAAAACAGGAAAGACTATCCAATGGGGGGGAAAAAGCCTCTTCAACAAATGGTGTTGGCAGAACTGGCACAGCCACATGCAGAAAATGAAACTGGACCCCTTTCTTATATCATACACAAAGGTAAATTCCAAATGGATGAAAGACCTAAGTGTGAGACAGGAAACCATCAAAATCCTAGAGGAGAACACAGGCAGCAACCTCTTCGAGCTTGGCTGCAGCAACTTCTTGCTAGACATGTCTCCTAAAGCAAGGAAAACAAGCAAAAATGAAATATTGGGACTTCATCAAGATAAAAAGCTTCTGCACAGTAAAAGGAAACAACAAAACTAAAGGCAACCAATGGAATGGTTGAAGAGATCTGTGAATGACATATCAAATAAAGAGCTAGTATTCAGAATCTATAAAGAACTCATCAAACTCAACATCCCCAAAATATATAATCTAGTTAATAAATGGACAGAAGACATGAACAGAAATTTCTCCAAAGAAGACATACAAATGGCTGAAAGACACATGAAAAAAGTGCTCAATATTGCTCTTCATATTGGCGATACAAATCAAAACTGGGATGGGATACTACCTCACTCCTGTCAGAATGGCTAAAATTAACAACTCCGGAAACAACAAATGTTGGCAGTGATGTGGAGAAAGGGAAACACTTTTGCATTTTTGTGGGAATGCAAACTGGTACAGCCACTCTGGAAAGTGGTGTGGAGGTTCCTCAAAAAGTTAAAAATAGAACTGCCCTATGATCCAGTAATGGCACTAGTAGATATTTACCCAAAGGACGCAAAAGTGTTAATTTGAAGGGGCACACACCCACTCCAGTGTTTATAGCAGCACTCTCAACAGTTGCTGCTTTATGGAAAGATCTCGATGTCCATCGACTGATGAATGGATAAAGAAGAAGTGGTATATAGGTACAGTGGAATATTACTCAGCCGTTACAGAATGAAATCCTGCCATTTGCAACAATGTAGATGGAACTAGAGGATATTATGCTGAGCAAAATAAATCAGAGAAGAACAAATGCATGATTTCTCTCTTATGTGGAATTTAAGAAACAAAGCAGATAAACATAGGGGAAGGGAAGCAAAAATAAAATAAGATAAAAACAGAGAGGGAAGCAAATCTTAAGAGACTCAACTATAGAGAACCAACTGAGTTTTGCTGGAGGGGAAGTTGGTGAGGGGATAGGCTAAATGGGTAATGGACATTAAGGAGGCCACTTGTCATGAACACTGGCTGTTATATGTAAGGGATGAATCCCTAAATTCTACTCCTGAAACCAGTACTATTCTGTATGTTAACTAACTTGAATTTAAATTTAAAAAATTAAAATTAAAAAGTTAAAAAATCAATCTGAATAAAAAACAATAAACAGCCTGAGTAGTTATCGACAAGTGAACGGATGAATATACTGTGGTATATTCATATAATGGAATGGTATTCAGCAATAAAAAAGAATGAACTATTAGTAAAGGAACAACAACAACATGGATGAATCTCATGAATGAAAGAGGCCAGACATGAAGACTATGTACCATATGATCCATTTAAATGAAATTCTAAAATAGGCAAAATGAAACTATAATGATAGAAAGCACATCAGTGATTGCCTGGGAGGTGGCTAGGGGTACAGGTGGGGAAGGTTTAGCTGGGAAACGGCAAAAGGAAGCTTCGGAGTGATAAAAATGTTGTTTCTGGATCATGGTGGTAATTATTTGGGCATCACAGCTCATCAAACTATGCACCGTACATGTTTGAATTCTGTTTTATGTAGATTATATGTCAAGAAACTTGAGTAAACAAGGATAAGGAAAGTATCTGAATGGGTTTGGTCACCTTTCCTTAGTGTCTGACTAGTTTTCGTAAAGTTTGTAATGCGTCACTCACTGTTAAAAGAGAAAAGAGCACATCCTGCATACAATATCCATGGACCCTGTGCAAGGCTGTCATGTACCTAGTGTGAATTTTTGAATGGCCTTTTTAAAAAAAAAATTTATTTATTTATTTGACAGACAGAGATCACAAGTAGGCAGAGAGGCAGGCAGAGAGAGAGGGAGAAGCAGGCTCCCTGCTCAGCAGAGAGCCTGATGTGGGCTCGATCCCAGGACCCTGGGATCATGACCTGAGCCGAAGGCAGAGGCTTTAACCCACTCAGCCACCCAGGTGCTTCTGAATGGCCTTTTAATATAAAAACTCATACTGAGAACCACAGTCTAGCACAGGGCTTCAGTCTCATAGGTCTAGTGCAACTTCTGCTGAAGATTCCATTCAGTGCATATTTTGGCAGGCACAAAAGTGGTATCTACATTTAATTGTAATTTTTTAGTATTCTTGTTTACCTAATCTCTCCAAATATACTGAGTTAAGATGGAATGATAAGTGGAAATAAATATATTCAGCTTATAGAAAGTTATTAAGAAATCTGAAGCAAGGGGTGCCTGGGTGGCTCAGTGGGTTAAGCTTCTGCCTTCGGCTCGGGTCATTGTCTCAGGATCCTGGGATGGAGCCCCACATCGGGCTCTCTGCTCAGCGGGGAGCCTGCTTCCCTTCCTCTCTCTCTCTGCCTGCTTCTCTGCCTACTTGTGATCTCTGCCTGTCAAATAAATAAATAAAATCTTAAAAAAAAAAGAAATCTGAAGCAATAAATCATATTTTTATAGCAACTTTAAATTAATAGCAAAATTGAGTGGAAGGTATAGAGATTCCCAAATATTCCCTACCCTCACACAAACATAGTCTCCCCATTATTGACATCCCCCACCAAAGTGGTGTATTGTTAAAATCAGTGACTCTACATTGACATGTCATGATTACCCAGAGTCCACAGTTTACATGAAGGTGTAGTCCAGGTGTTGTACATTCCGTGTGTTTGGACAGATTTATGATGACATGTATCCACTATTACAACCTCATACAAAAGAGTTTCACTGCCCTGAAAAATCTGTGCTGCTCTTATTCACTCCTCCTTTGCCACCCCACCCTCCAACCCCTCACTGCTCCTCATCTTTCTACTGTCACCGTGGTTTTGCCTTTTCCAGACTACCATATGGTTGGAATTGCATAGTATGTAGCCATTTCAAACTGGCTTCTTACATTTAGTAATACACATTTACTTTTCCTCCATGTCTTTTCATGGCCTGATTGCTCACTTATTCTTTTTAAGAAATATTCCTTTGTCTGGATGAACCACAGTTTATTAATCCATTTACCTACTGAAGGACATCTTGGTTGCTTTTACATTTCAGCAATTATGACCAAAGCCACTAGAAACATCAGTGCACAGGCTTTTGCATAGACTCAAGTTTTCAGCCTCTTCGGATAAATACCAAGGAGCATGATTGCTGGATTGTACGGTAGGAATATATTTAGTTAAAAAAAAAAAACACACCAAATTGGCTTCCAAAGTAGCTGTACTGGTTTGCATTCCCAGCACCAGTAAGTGAAAGTTCTGTTCCACATCCTCTCCAGCATTTGGTGTTGTCAGTGTTCTACATTTGGGCTATTCTAATAGGTGTGTAGTTGTATCTCATTGGTTTTATTTTCATTTCCCTACTAACATATGACATGGAGCATTGTTGTTTGCTTGCTTCTTTCTTTCTTTCTCCCTCTCTCTCCCTCCCTTCCTTCCTTCCTTCCTTCCTTCCTTCCTTCCTTCCTTCCTTCCATCCTTCCTTCCTTCCTTCCTTCCTTCCTTCCTTCCTTCCTTCCTTCTTTCTCTTCCTTTCCTTTCTTCTTTCTCTTCCTTTCCTTTTTTGGAGCATCATTTCTTGTGCTTATTTGCCATCTGTGTATCTTTCTAATGACATGTTTGTTAAAGGTCTTTGACCCATTCTTTAAGTGAGTTGTTCATTTTCTTATTGTTGAGTGTTAAGAGTTATTTGTGTATTTTGAATAACCACCCTTTATCAGAAGTGTCTCCGGAACGTATTTTCTCCTAGTCTGTCATTTGTCTTTCCATTTTCTTGACAGTGTCATTCACAGAGTTGAATTTTTCATTTTAATAAATTCTATTTTATCATTTTTTTCTTCCATGGATTATGCCTTTGGTGTAGTCACTCCTAAATCCATGGTTTTCTAGATTTTCTCCTCTATGTTATCATGTAGGAGTTTTATAGTTTTGTATTGTATATTTCAATCTATAATCTATTTTGAGTTCATCTTTGTGTAGTGTTTAAGGTCTGTATCTAGATAAATTTTTTGCATGTGGATGTCCAGTTGCCCCATTTGTTGAAAAGACTACATTGCCCTCTTGTATTGCTTTATTTTTAAAAAATAAAAGATATTACCTTTTTTTTTTTCTTTTTTCACTCTGCCAGTCACTATTGCAAAAATTTTATTAGGTAGTGCTTTTACTCCTCAGTGAGTAAATGCCTCCAGTGTGAGGTCAAGGATGACTAGTTCCCCAGTTGTCAATATTCAGGCACATAATTGATCTTCTCATTTTATTTAACCTTAGTAGCCATTTCCTTTTTCCCAGCCCCAACACTACTTAGAGAAACTAAATGTGTCCATTGTCATCAGTACTTAGTGTAAGTGTAAAATAACATGAATCAAAGACCCTTCAGGCCGGAGTAGAGACTGATAATTTATTATTGAAGAACAGAGGCTTTTCTGATTTTTTTTTTTTTTTTTTTTTTAGCTCAGGCAGGTCACTATGAATTAACTAAGCACAGGGACAGCAGGTGCTCTTATTAAGTTTCGCAGTCACTCACTGCAGAAAGGAAAGTACTTTTCAAGGAGTGTGCAGCTGTGTGCATGCCATGGCTCTGGCATAGGATTCCCTGAGGGTGGGTGGGCAGCACCCCCTCCCAGTGCTTCAGGCAGCTCCGGCCCCTGGGGCCAGGTGAGTGCTTGCCCAGCGGAGAGTGAAGCTGACTGTTCTCTGAAATGATAGTTTCAGATAGCTACCCAAAACTTTCCTGAGGTGTCTGGGAGATCATAGTGCCCTTTAGGGCCATTTTCCATGATGCAGTGGAGTCTTCCCTGGTCTGTTTCTCCTCTCCTCTTTGTGTCCCATTTCTCAAAACTGAATTTAAATGTGGGCGTCATTTCTCTAGGTCAGTTTTGGTAATATATGTCAAATCAAATGGTAATAGCCTTCACAGAGAAATTGTTACAGTGCAGTTCATTCAGTGTGCAGAGTTTCTCTAGAAATAAGCCATCATTTTGGTCTATAGGAACAGAAGGAGTCTCTTCTCTTTGTTCTGAAAGCTCTCTTTGATGTCCACCTTCCCAGGTTTTTATCCATTTCTTGTCCTGACTATCTTTTGTTACATAAATAGGATGTTGTAATATTTTCTTTTTTTTTTAAAGATATTGTTTATTTATTTGTCAGAGAGAGAGCACAAGCAGGGGGAGCGGCAAGCAGAAGGAGAAGCAGGCTCCCCACTGAGCAGGGAGCCCAATGAGGACCAGATCCCAGGACCTGAGCCAAAGGCAGATGCTTAACTGAATGAGCCACCCAGGCTTCCCAAGGTGTAATATTTTCTGAGCACTTGGGCAATCTGCAGTGAAGTTTCCATTGTGGCATCTTTTTTCTCTCCCTCCCTCACTCCCTTCCTCTCTCTCTCTCTCTCTCCCCCTTCCTACCTTCCCTCCCTTTCCCTCCCCTCTCCTCCCCTTTCTCTCTTTTTTCTTTCCTACTAGATTTCTTTCTCTCATTTATATATTTATTTAACTATTTAATTTTCGTATCAGTCCACAGTTGGTATGTGGCACCTTGCATTACACAACATTCAACAAATATTTTAAAATACAAGTGATAATTAAAAAAAAAAACACTAAGAAAACTAAAACTTTAGAGTCAAAACTATTACAGTTAGGTAGAGTAGATAAGCATATGATATTGCTCTACTTGAAGCTTATATTCACCCAAATCATATTGGATAACGAGTCCTGATGGATCTATTGCAGAACAAATGATCTACCAAGGGAATATAGTCAAGTATTGTAATAACATTGTATGGGGACGGACAGTAACTATGCTTACTGTAGTGAACACTACGGATTGTATAGGATTGTCAGATTGCTGTGCTGTACACATGAAACTCCTATCATATTTGATGTCAAAATACTTCCAAGTAAAAATAAATAAGTAAAAGTAAGTTTTGCATGTTTCTCCCTTTGGTACCTAGTAAGTTATCTTAATCACGGAAGGCACTGAACACTTTTATTGTGATATTCTGTGTTGTTGATTTCATGGTACTGGGGTAGCAAATGCAGTTACAGTATTGCCTACTGATATTTCTCTTTTCAGTTAGCATAGATTTTGCCTCAGTTGCTCTCCAACCACCCGGTCAGTCTAAAATTGAAGGACAGGATGTTAGGTCTGGAAAGGAGCTTAGGGTCCAGCTCATCTGACAGTGTCTTTGCCACTGCCACTGGTCATAGGAAAGGAAGCTGAGCTGGATAAATCTGGCCCTTCTGTCGGCGCTAGCGAGGAAGGAAGAAAATGCGGCAAAGGCTGTGATGACTGACGGCCTCATATATTCAGGAGAGCAGGCTTCATTATTTGTTAATTACATTTCTAAAGCATGGTAATTGTAGCCTTCTTCCTGCCCCTGCTTCCTACACGAAAAGGACTTTTTAAAATACAGAAATACTCATTTGAAATTGTATTTTCTTTAGTAAGAATTTATTTCTAATAACATATTCACTCCCAGACTTTACAAAAAAATTCCTAAAAGCTTTAAAAAAATGCCCTGTATATGAGTGCAGTGTAGCTTTATGGTCTATTTGCAGATAGGCTTAGCTTCCATATGATCATCCACTTATGTGAGCATATTAAACTGACCCATAAAATATGTGATGTATATGTGCATGACATTCTGTGCAATGAATATAAAAGGTATGAGAATGCATGTCAAAGGCCACTTAGTGGATAACTATATAATCAGTGCGAATAACATTTAGTAAAGCACTATTTGCTTTATTACTAGACTAACATAGCCTGTGGGAAGAGTGGAATGTCAAAAAAGAAATATGAGCTTGTGAAATTTGTGTGCTTGTCTTCAGGATAGCCATATGTCTGTAATGGGCATGCAAGTGAAATTCAGTTTACAATATATAGAGAGAAGTAATATCTCAAGAGATTTCAAATTACCAGTAGACAAACATAAGACTGATGCCACCCCCTTCTTATAATGGAGTACTTAAATGTAAGAGCAACTTAAATGTCTGACAGTTTATTTTGTGACATATACGCTGGAGTAGAGATGTGGCAGAATTGGCTATAAATCACTCTAAATCATGCCAAAGGCAAGGGCTTTTATTTACTACGGTGCTCTAGCAGATGTCTCTGTTGCCCCATGTCACATTACATCCCCTCTTGAGTCTCTGATTTCAGCCAAAGCTACCATGGACTCTCCAGTGCTCTAACAGAGTCCCGCCACACATTCACCATCCACCCTTGTGGTTTCTGACCTAGGACCTACCTTGTGGTTACCTGAGTGTGCAAGCACATCCCTGAGTGTGCACGCTCTTCCCTGAGGAGTAAGGGAGTTAATGCCTCACAACAACCCTCAACAGAGAGGTCAGCTGAGGACAAATTCTATAGCTTCTTGAACTTGAGGCCAACAGTTTGGGAAGCATTTGGTTCACTTCTTCCAGGGAAGAACTGCTGGATCTGAGCCCTTGGTGTCCACTAGGGCAAGCTTAGCCGTGCATGCTGGTGGTGACCTTTCCTCCCTTCTGTACCTCCCACCCCTCCACCTCCTTACTCCTGCTTCCAGGATAGACTGTCTCAGGCTCTGCGTTCCGGGGAACCAAAGCCAAGACAATCACGCACTTTTCATTATCGTAGTTTTCTTAACATGTAGAGCCGAGAATTTGTGAGATGTAAGTGCATTTGTGTATAGCAGGAGGATGTTGTTTAGGAGACTGTTGGTATAGTCCTTGCTGTTTCTCTGACTTTTGGCACCACCTTCCCAGGGCTACATTTTCACAGCTCTGGAGACCTGCGGGCACAGGTGCAGCCCCTGAAAAATGTTTAATTTACTCATATCTGTTGCATGCTATCTGAGTTATTCTCCTCTTGAGGTGTGAAGCATACCTAAATGAGAGGATGAACATTGAAACCACTGGTGGAGTTTATATTTGTTGTTTTGCTTGTCATCTAATCAAAATATATTTGCTGCACATGACAAAACCCAAATTATATGAAAGGACCATGAATGAAAGATAACAATCCCTATCCTGTCACTTCCCAGCCTCTTTTCTCTCTCCCATTAGCAATCTTAACCACTTCTATTTATAGTGCTTCAGGTTACTCTGGGAGAACTTCATCTTAACTTTAAGTGCTCTGTGTCTCCACCCATCCTATTTTGAAACTTACATGTTTTGGTGATCCTGTTTGTATCTTGATGTATAATCTACTCTGACTCTTTGATGTACAAATTTGGGTATTATTTACTTACTTTCCACACTGTCATATGAGTATATTACCTTCCCTTTTACCTCCTGTCTCTACTTGAGATCTCTTGTCTTCTTCATTATCAAAGTTGATAACATTCACATTCTCATCTGCTGCCATAATTATGTCATGTATGTTTTGGTGATATATTCTTATAACTCAAAAAAAGCCAAATAGTATTTACATTATTACACTGATGTAGATTTTGTACGTAGAATGGCCAAATAGTGTGGTAGGACTCTATTTCCTTCTCCATGAGTCCAAAATCATGGCATTACTTCCATGGCATTACCAATTCACCAGATCTCAAGTCAGTCTAAACATCCCTCTATGAGCAGTCAATTCTGACAGAAAACTACTGGTAAAAATGACTAACTAGATAAAAATAGCTTACAGTCAAATTGGCACTTCCAGGAAATGGAAAGAACAGTATGGAGAGCTTCGTGCTTTTCAGCAAAGCTTGTATTTTCCATTAGAATCTGAGCCCAAACTAATTTTTAAGACTGCTCTGACTGAAGAGCTGTCACCTGGAACCTTTACCAGTGGCTGTGGCAGGAGAAGAGAGTGCATACTGGCATCATACCAACTCTTCCATACTTTGACTTAGACGTGACACCCATCTCTTCTGCCCACCGTTCACTGGCTGAGTCTAGCCACCTGAGTCCACATAACTGCTTGAGATCTAGGGATATTTGGTAAGCAGCAACTATCCTTGCCACATTGGTCATTCTTAAATTATTCACCGATCATTTAAATTTAGATGTTTCAAGTAAATAGCAAGCAAAGTATTACAGGATAGATACAGGAATTTGAGCACACATGTACTCTGGATCTATGTGTGCCATGGCACAAACTACTACTCTGCTTACTGACTTTCTCTCCAGAGCCAGACACTAAAATGTAGATGAAACTAATTTCCAAACTTAGGTCTCTTATGTTTGCCTGACTGAAATTTTCCAAAAGTTCTATTAGAGTGGTCATAATTCTATCAATTGTTTGGTATCTTGTTCCATTTCCTTGAATTTTCTTATTGAAAATTCTATAGGTCTTGCTGATTTTTTAAAAAATTTATTTATTTTCAGAAAAACATTATTCATTTTTTTTCACCACACCCAGTCTTGCTGATTTTTAAAATTCTTCCTTCCTTGGGAATGTTTTATTGTTGTGGGACTTTACTGTTATTATTAGCCTTTCTTTTTTGTATAAAATTCTTGTTTAGTTTTGTTTTTCATTCTGCAAGTATATACCAGGGGTTGTGATAAGTAGTAAAGCAAAGCAAAGATTTTGGGTGACCAGATAGTGCTCTATGTTGTTCCGTGTGTTATTTTTGTCATGTGGCCTCATAACGTCAGTTGGGTGACCTTGAAAATTTTCTTATGTTTGATTTTCAGTTTTCTTTTACGTAAAATGAATTTATATAACTTTCTCATGGTAGTATTTGTTTGTTTTAAACAGGTACCCATAACCTATGTACAATATGTAACACAAAGCTGAATGTATAATAGGCGCTAAAGTAATGTCAGTTCTCTGTTACCATATTGCTAACCAGAGACTGGTGTGGTAGATTAGAAAGAGTCCTCAAGAACTGGGCTGGAATCCATGTTTCCTCATTAAATGAATGGATACAAATAGAAAATTATTCTATTTCTTGGGGTGCCTGGTGGCTCAGTGGGTTAAGCCGCTGCCTTTGGCTCAAGCTGCTGCCTTCGGCTCAGGTCATGATTGCAGAGTCCTGGGATCGAGCCCTGCATCAGGCTCTCTGCTCAGCCAGGAGCCTGCTTCCTTCTCTCTCTCTCTGCCTGCCTCTCTGCCTGCTTGTGATTTCTCTCTGTCAAATAAATAAATAAAATCTTTAAAAAAAAAAAAAGAAAATTATTCTATTTCTTAATGTCATTTATTACTCTGAAATTGGAACAGTAGTGGCTATCTGACTATACCTTCAGAGAAGAGTCTTTGGAGCACAGGCACGGGGAATGTGGCCCTGGAGTCAGACTTCATATCCAGATGTGCCATCCAACTTGTCCATGACCTTGGATTTTTAGGTTCTGGACAAAGGTGGGAATGATTCTATCTGGGGGCAAGGCTGAACTTTCCTTCCTTTAAATGAGCAACAAAGTAGACATTTTGGAACACCAAGACTTTATTTGCTGTCCTCCACCACCACCACCAAATACACTGCAACATTCAGGTATTTCTCCTCTAGATTCAGCTCTATGCTTATGAGAAGTCATTTCAATTTTATGTGTGCTGCCATCCTCTTAGGGGCTTGGGGACACACAGAATGTTGCTTGTAGCAGGTCACTTGCTTTCAAGGAAGAGAGTGTGCTGGCCCTTTTGAAACCTCCGCTGGGACCAAATTAAATGACAGTGATAACAACAGATCACTCTGTTTTTCTCATTTGAGGCAAGTTTATTTGCTAAGTCACTCTAAATTTTAGTAAAATCTTAAACCACAAACTATCACTTCTTCTGAATAGAGATTTTTTCCCTCTACAGAAAATTTGCAAGCTTTAGAGATTCCATTCATCATCATGAAATGAAAATTCACACTTCTAAGAAAATTGCAGATCTTAGTGTGACTTTCTTTAGAACAGAAAACCAGTCACAATGAATTAATTTCATTTGTTTCCCATGAGAAATGGAGAAATGGAGTTGTACAGTACGGATAAAGGCCTTTATGATCGTTAGTTTCCTAAACCCTTTGGCAAGTTTCTTAATCTCTTACACCTCTTTTTTTTTTTCATACTTGTAAAATGAAGGCATTGATGGTACGTTATGAAAAGTACAGATCGTAATGAGAGGAAAACCTCTCTGTGGTGCCTCACACAACAGTACCTAATCACTAAATGTTAACCTTTTTAGAAGTGGTTATGGTAGAAAGATATACCTCTAATATCACCATTTGGTTCATAGTAAATTTCTATGGTAGAATTTATGGTGGTAAATGTTTCATAAGCTCAGAAAAATAATCTAACATTTACAATTTTGAGATTATGTGACCTATTGAATTAAATAGCTATCTACTTATCTTATAATCTCATATTAACGTGAATCAAACAGTTGAATGTTATATTTGTTACCATGAAAACTCACAGGTGTGTATCATACAAATGTGACAAGTAATGATTATTTAAAGGTTATTACACAGTTTGTGATTTTATTAAATGATGAAAATAATTTTGGATTCATATGTTGACACAGATTATTCTTAATGATAGATAGTGTCATCCCCACTGTTTCAAAATTGAATTCAGATCCTATTCCTAATCTACTTATTTAATTCTTTGGGTAAAAAAAAATTATAGTTTTTGGCTTTTGGATATTTCCATAATGTTTTGGATGAAACATTACAAGTTCTTAAGAATTTCCAGGAAGTTTCAAAAGTTGTTTTTGGAGTAGTGAAATTACTGAGTAGACGTAAGCTGAATATTTCTGATACAGTTGCCATCTTTTGGTATTATTACTATTGGTGTGTATAAAAGTACACATTTATAGCAAGTTTTGTAATTCTTATACTTAAGGATATTTTTATAGTTTATGTACAGTTAACACATTTTGATAAAAGAAAGTTTCAGACTCCTATTATCAGGAATTTAATACATTAGTTTTTATCCCCAGCCCAGATTTCTTTAAAAGAATAAATGAACTTACACAGTTATTTATATCTCACATGAATTATTGTTCCTGAATTTCTTCAATCTTTGAATATTCTTCTGCATGTTACAGATAAGTGTAACATGTCCAAGTTCTTAGTCCTGTTGCTAAGATTCTAGATATTAGTTTATCTTCTTCAGTGATACACTAGAAGTAAACTATTAAACAGGTCGTAACACCAATAAAACATGTAGTTTATTTTTTCGAAGTAAAGATTAAATGAGAGAAGAGTAATAGTAAAATTTAATAAATTTTATCCATCCTACTTTTTACTAGCAGAAGGAAAGTTGGTGTTGTCATGTGATTTCATAAGAGACAAACCATTGAGGTTTACTTATTTATGAATTATTTGGGTCAAATATGTTTTATTCATAGATGTTACTAATTACACAAATTGTGCTTACAAGAAAATACCAAAAAATATCTAAGGATTTATTCTTAACTGAGAATAAAATGGATCAAATATATATAAAATATTAACAGCAAATTATTTAAAACCAAGCACATCTACCTTAGGTATCTTGTTTATTTTTAATAAGAAACCATCACAGTTTGACAAAACATCATGTTTGAAATGTCTGACCTTTGAGAGAGATATTCAGAGTAGGGGTGCTATGGGATGGGAGCAGATATCACTATTCTCCGTCATCCTGTCCATGTGCGAACTCTCTTTCAGGATTACAAATCGCTAAAGACAGATAGAGTCATCTGTACACTGTTTGAGGAAGACATTTCCTCTCTTCTGTTTCCTATTTACAATTCCACTGGGTTCATAAAATGGTCAGATGCTACAGAGCCATGAACAAACTACAGTGCTTTTAATAGAGCCATTCATCTGCTCCTTTTGAAGGTTAGTGCTCTCTCTCGAGGGAGGGTTCTCAGATAATAGGAGGAAAATGAATGCCAGTTGAGCACCTGTAATCAAATTACTCTTAATTCCCTCAACTCTTGTCAGATATTGAGCTCCTCATATCGTTTCATAGGTGGGCATTTTAGAGACCCCTACGGTGTAATACAGTTAGTTTCCTTTCCCGCTTCCCTTTCTCTTTGCTGTGCTCGAGCCACCATCCATCATGACTGGGTAAATCCTGTCAGACAGAAAGTCCCAGCCGTTCAAACAGTCAGCCACTGAGCCAGCCTGGTCTACTCATGCACCTGTCACTTCCCGGCATTCAGCTTGTGAGGAAGGGGGCCAAGAGAACATTTATGGAATGGATGCGGGCAACGTGCCCAGCGTGTCAACAGGCACAGTGTGGTTTCAGCCTCAGTCCTGGTAGGATGCTATATTGCTCCTGAAAAGATTCACAGTCTGCCTCACCCCCACCCCATCCCAAAGAAGGACTGATCTATGTAAAATGCTTGCTGTTTCAAACCGAGAGCAAACCATAATTTAGTCCAGACTCTCCCAGACCCAACGTGTCACGTGTAACAAAACAAGCACCGCACAAAGCACTGGGCTTCTGAGTCTTTCAGCTGCACCATAACTCATCCCTGCTGTAAAGGCTGCAGAGGGAATTTGTAGAATGGGGTGAAGTGTTCCATTTCATTTGTATTGTATCACTTGGGATCTGAGATGAATTCGGGATGCAGCCGCAGACATGCTTGGAATTTCATTGATTTTATTACGTTGGTTGGAACTTACATATGCTTTATGGGTTTGTTTGTTTGTTTTTTAATCTCAACTTTTAATGAATATAACTCACGCATAACATGTGGAGAATAATGGTGGTTCACAATGACTGAAGAATACATAACACTGAGAGTATTTTTCTTTTTTATATCAAAGAACTTTTACCCTAAAAAACCTTGAGTTGGGGGTATACACACAGATGCAAATCTAAGACGTGTGCCATTCTAATGAAAATGTGGGTTAAACTATTTTCTAAAACCATCTGCAATCAGATAAGTCATTTATCAGTTATGGCAAGATCAGTGTTAGTCTTGAAAACCTGTTCCTCATTGGTGTGTTAAAAGGATACGTTAAAACATTCCCCTTCAGAGAGATGTTTGTTAAGTCAGATGTAAATTGGTATGTTTCTTGTTTTTTATCCACTTTGAGCAAAAGAATTGCTTTTTCTTTCCTTTCTCTTCTCTTCTCTCCTCTTCTTCTTTTCTCCTTTCCTTCCTTCTCTCCTCCCTCCCTGTGTTTCTTCATTAAGGGCCAGGCACTGATTTAGCCTCTGAATTAAAATACTGAATAACACATACACCACCTCTGTCCTTCTTGAATTTATGATCTCATAGTTTCTAAATATTTACCTACGGTGAAAGTGATTGTACATGTAGAGAACATTACTTGGAGGAATTCTTTAACCAAGACATTTATATGGACCTTAAAAATTTGTGGAATACAACTAAACCAGACTTTTCTAAGAGAATGATACATGTATTTAACTATTCTTCCTTTCATAAAAACCCAAACACATGCATTCTGATACATATATGCAGTTTATTCTCCCTGTGGACCTCGGTGGAACACATCAGGCAATACTGTCTTTGCTGTTTGGAACTTGTGTGTCTACACCTCATCCCATCCTGTTTTGTTAGGATGATCATTCTTGCTCCAGGGTCTCATTTGACCTGCTTCATTCTTTCATTTGTTTAAACAAAGGCCTTGTTACTTGATTGTAAAGAAAGTTATAAATTCTTCCAATACTTTTAAAAAATGCTAGGTGATTATTGACAGGTTAATACAAGCTGCTCTATTTCACTTTTCCATTGTTTTTCAGTATTTGATTATTCAAGAACATTTGAAAGCAAACCTATTTCTCACACTCTTCATAAATGTGAAGGTATATCTGTCATCTCTCCAGTGGCCATTTCTGTCTTATTTCTTGCCAACAAACCTTAGACTTTGTTCACCATTTTATGAGTGTCTGTGTACCTCTGGAAAAGAAGCTGGGGCCGGCAGGGGGAGAATCTTGATTGGTCCAAGCCAATTAATGGCCTCATTTCCATGAAAATTAGTTGATCAAGGTATGGTCATGTGACATAATTCTGGCCAATGAGATGTTAGGGTAATTCTGAAAAGATTTTCCAAATTTGTTAAAGAAACAAATGAGAGGGATATTTCCTTTTCTTTCTCTTGACATTGTTCCCTGCATGTGATTCCCAGAACTGAGATAGCCATCTGAGGATCTTAAAGAGAACAAACCTAAGACAAGTACAAACTCTGCAAAGTCAGATAAGGCATAGGAGAATCTGTGTCTTTGAAGATACTTTTGCTTACCCAGCCCTGGAATTTCCTGACTTACATGCATACTTTGTTATATGAGATAATACAACGTTACATTTTGTTATATGAGATAATACAACATATACTTACTGTTTACTTTGCTATCTTTTGTCTTATGTGGAGTCAAAATATATTCTAAGTCACATACCTTTCTTTAAAGATATTTGAGATTTTAAAGTGTAATAAATGTCATGACTAAGATGAAATCAACCCAACTCTGAACTTGAAAGAAATCTATTTTTACTTTAATCATTTGATATCAGCGTAAGAATCGAGACTATGTGCCTGTCATAAGTGTTCACTTTCTAGGTTGTGTGGGATGTAAATGACAAGATGGATCACTTTTAATATCGTACCTGTGCTGTTTTGTTTCCAACTGCACATGTACCATTTTCTAAACTCTTCCAACTCCTGTCCTCTTAGAGAATTATAGCTCTACTCTCAGGTATCTGGGTCTCTCACTTCCAGGCCTGCGGTGATGAGATAGATGTTTCACACTCCATTGACAGGAAATCACATCCTTCTGGGAATACTGCTAAAAACAAGATGCCCATGTTTATCTCACAAACACTCACTGCATGTACCTCTTAACTTATATAAGCAGAGAGCTTATGGTGACCAACTTCCCCGCTCTGTGGGGAAGACCTAGGAATGAGGCCAAATCGAAGAAAAGTGTTACCGAGATGGAGAGTCACAGACTTCTGAGGATATTTTTGAGCTGACAGATTTAGCTGTCCCTAAAGTTCACTCTACTCAGTAGTCTTTCATTTATGTGGGTTGAGTTATCTTTACTGTCAAAGGCAGATTTATGGCCCTTCAAGACGCCCACATCCCAATTCTCAGACCTGAGAACATGTTATGTGATGTGGAAAAGGGACTTTGCACATGTATTTAAGAATACACCTTGAAATACGGAGATTATCCTGGATTTAATATGTGAACCAAATCTAATCATGTGAACTCTTAAAAGCAGAGAAACTTCCCTGGCTTCAGTTAGAAGATTTATGGAGTAGAAGGGGAAAGTCAGAGAGATTCCAAGACTGAGAAGGATTCAGTGGCTGGAATGCCTACATGGAAGAACCAGAGAGAGAGGCCTCTAGGAAGTAGGAGTGACCCTCAGTTCAGATCTACCAAAAAAGCAAGGACCTCAGTCCTACAACCAAAAGGAATATTCTGCCAACACTCTGACTCAGTCTTGAAGTGATTCTCGTCCAGAGCTTTGCAGTTCGATCCCAGCTGGCTGACACCTTGAGTTTGGCCTGTGAAACCTACAGTGGAGAAATTAGGCAAGACAACCCAACCTTCTGACATGCAGAAATATGAGATAATCAACCTGTTTGTTGAAGTTGCTAAGTTCGTGGTCATTTGTTACAGTAGCAATAGAAAACTACAAGAGTTAATAAGTAGGTTTTTTTTTTTTCCCTGTTACAAATGAAAGGGCCTTGATGAATATAATATTATTTTTAGACCCAAATATATTGCAATATTGGAAGAAAATACTTCAGGTTTTATTTTGAGTATGAAGTAGCCACAGTCTTGGGAACAATATAGAAACTTTATTCTGACATATATTTAGGTTTTCAGGATCTTGTGGGTAGTTTTTATTTGTCTCTTTATGATAGAAGAGCAGATATCTTGAGAATAAAAAATGCATCCCAGGTTGAAAATAAGTCAGCTAAAAGAACACATTTGGAGTACTGGTTTGACACTGGAACTTGATGCAGGGATAACTGAGTACATTAGCAGGTCAGAAGCAAGTTAATCAGAAAAGACTCAGAGGCTCAAGCACAGGCCTGGGCAGGGGAAAATTCCAAGGAAAAAGGGCTGATCAAGAGGAACTGAGCAGAACCAAAGGAAGATGAGATCACTCAGCCTGATTTGGCAGCTTTGGAGGAAAGAATTTAAACAGAAACCAAAAATAAAAATGCTGGAAGCTAGACTCATCATTTCAAAGCCGAAGTAAATAAAGGAGATAGTGGAGAAAATTCAAGTTATGTCAAGAGAGATGCTGAATGTATGTTAAGAAGTAGCAAAATGAAGTGGTGCCGAACAAGGCTACTCACTGGTAATGCTCACCTCGGTGTTGAAGACTTTTCCTGGAAGTCGGGCACAGAGGCATGTGGCACCTGCAAGGCTGACCTCGGCTTCTCAGACTTTAGCCCCTCACAACAAAGACAGGCATTCACCATAAATCACACAGTTAGCACGAACTAGCAGACTGATGCAGCATGGCCCATGTTCTCAGGCACACCGCATATAAGCACTATTATAAGACAGAATGTTCCAAGACTCAGAGCTCCCTTCCCAGAAGCTGGCCAAGGGCCAGTCCTGAAGACAGGTCCTTCTGGGGGAGTGTACAGGGTTTGAGCAACCCAAGCCTGTTGTATTAACCCTTTCCTGCACAGGCTGTTCTATATCAAAGCCTTTGGGTAATATGGACCAATGAGGTTGTATTAAGAGTAATGGGACATGGACGGGACTGGAAGAGATTATGCTGAGTGAAATCAGTCAAGCAGAGAGAGTCAATTATCATATGGTTTCACTCATTTGTGGAGCATAACCAATAGCATGGAGGACAAGGGGCGTTAGAGAGTAGTAGGGAATTTGGGTAAATTGGAAGGGGAGGTGAACCATGAGAGACTATGGACTCTGAAAAACAATCTGAGGGGTTTGAAGTGGCGGGGGGGTGGGAGGTTGGGGTACCAGGTGGTGGGTATTATAGAGGGCACAGCTTGCATGGAGCACTGGGTGTGGTGAAAAAATAATGAATACTGTTTTTCTGAAAATAAATAAATTGGGGAAAAAAAAATAAAAAAATAAATAAATAAATATAATTTAATTGATTAAGTGAAATAAAACTTTAGAAATCTATATTGTGCACAGTTCAAAAAAATATCAAGTGTTATATTAATTATGTGCTTGAAAGTTCTACCAGGGATAGAAGAGTTCCAAATTACTGACACCCTAATAATAAATGATATGCTATAAAGAAAAAAAAAAAAAAAAGTAATGGGACACTTTTTATAAGCCAGTTCACAACATGCTGTGATTGTATCAAGCAAGAACTCTCTTCAGTGGAAGAACGTATCAACACAAGATGTCTCTTCTGTGCAGAAAAAGAGGAACAGGGAAAGGATGTTCCATGGGGCCACAGCCTCTACCCAGCCTGGAGTCTCTAATCCTACCTGTGGTAACTGAATAGCAGCTCAGTTTCTCATGGGCCACAGATGCTGACAAAAACCCATGTAGTAGCAGCTTGAGAGGTTGTGGGAACCCCATCACCTCTCAGTGCTTCCTGTCCTTGCTCATGTTGTAACTCACATAAGATACATGTATGGCTGAACAGAAAAGGCCACTGTTAGCCGGAGGAAACCAACCCAAAGACTGAAGGTACCTCAGACCTTTCCCAGGTATCCAAGGGCTGAGAAGATCCATGAGCTGCCCATCTGCCAAATATTAGCATCTTAATAAGCTCAGAAGCTATCGCATGTTCTGAGGGTTTGTCTCCTAGTCTTTGGTATGATAGCTATCAGCCTGTGAAGAAAAACTGCTCTTTCTCCCTCAGAACTATGTGCTTCCTTAAGAACATTTTACCCCGGTCACACAAGGAAGTAGGAGTATGAATTTACTTATTTCCCCTATTAGAAGACAATATTTTTATATCACTATGCTGATTACAATAGTGGGTTCCATGTTGGGACTGTGCGGTGTCCTGGGGAAAAAAAAAATCACAGAGACAGAGGGAAAGAGGTGGAAAGGAGGGAGGGAGGGAAAAAAAGAAGAAACTATATTGACTTTGCTTTGGGGGATTCATGAAGGGTCACAAAGAGTTACTTGTTTCTTGTGCGTGATTCCAGGGGCTGGCTTGGTACTGATGCTCTAGCAATTAAAGAAACTGTTTCTACTTGTGTCTTCAAGAAGTTCGTATTTCACTGGAGTTGGGGGTGGGCAGAAGACAGACAATTAAAAAAAAAAAAGGTTAATGAGGGGCTATTCTAGTGGAAAGCTTGAGACTACTGAATGGGAGAAAAAACATCTTGACGTTTGCCTTGTCTAAAAATATATATATTCCACTTCATACCTTTAATAAGTTACTTTAAGTTCTCTTTCTGTTTGGGGATTTTGGGGGTCTTGGAAGCTTGAAAAAGATTAGGCTGAGACACCTTTGAAGATGTTCACTGTCCATTCTTGGTGAAGAGCCCCTTGAGCGCAGCAGCCCAGGACCCTACCCAGGCAGGGGATACTGTGACTGAGATTCCCACTGCAGCATTACGAGATCTGTTCTCAGACTTAGCTCTTCTTTAAGCTCAGCATGTGTTAGAGCTGCTCATAATGGGTCTAGAGTGTCAAAGCAGAGAGAACTTGAAGAATATTATGTCTGGGCTGGCACAAATTTCTTAGTCACAAGCATGTGCAATAATATACCTTTCACAATTTCTCTAATGTAATGTAGCTCTCGAGGATATTTCAGTTGATGGTGCAAAACATAATTTTGTCAGTTCAGGGTAAGCATACACTCATCCAGACTCACTTAAACATGCATTTAAATTCAGTCAATTGAGAATTTTAAGAAGTTTTCCGGGCTTATATTCAACAATAGCACGATCTCCCCCCTCCCTTCCTTCTGTCCATGGTGGCCTCCATGGATGGAGGGATGAGGAGCTCAGAGGGGAGAGGAGATGGGGCTTGTGTGTATCATGGCCTCCACAGAAGAGGCTGCTCTTAGTCACTCTCTGAATCCCTGGATGTTCCATAAGATGTAACTCATCTCTTTTGGTCTTCATTTCTCTGCAGTCATTCCCACTACTCAAGAATGAGGTCCATGCATTCTGCATTTTACTGATTAATCCCTCAAAATAATATCCTGTTAAAGAGTGGTATTCAATTATATGCAGATAAAGTAACTTGCCATTGGGACTTGACTCTTTGTCCTATGAGATCCCCTCGTCTTATGACCTATCAGCATCCTGAGATGCATCACCTGTAAGAACTGATCATTCAGTGTCGACTGAATGTCTGATGTTCCAGTGACCCCACTTTCCCGAACCTGGCAGCTATAGGTCTATGGAACAGAAATTCAGTGATCTTCCCTCGTAACTAGGGAAGGAGTGGAAAACAGATTCTAAGTAAAGGCTAGTTGTTAGGATGTTCTGGGAACACAGGCTCTACTTCACAGAATGGCTCCTGAATTCTGAGCAGAAGCACTCTAAACTTGCCTTATCTTCTGCTCTTGTATTGGGAACTCCTTTTTCTCCTATTCAGCCAGATGCTCCTTATATTGAAGCTCAACAGATTACTTAGGGCATAGGAGAGAACCAACATGGTTGCCATTAGAGAGTTAATAGAATGTTTGGAAAATTAATGGCATGGTGACAGTAAGATGATTGCGTGCTAATCTTACTGCAGGTTATAATTATACATTCAGCATATATATGTAACAGCCAAACCAAAAGGAATGGGACATGCATTTAAAGGAATTACTCTGTAGCAAAAGCTTGAATAAATTTAAGCTAAATTATAAGCAGCATGTGCCTAGGCCTTTTAGTAACTGCACTGGCTATTATTTGCTTTGCTACTGGTACAAGGTGCGGGGCAGATAGAGAGGATCTACTTTCAAGTGTGCTTTCCTTCCTGTAGATCAAGGATTTACAAAGTTGTTTTGTAAAAGGCCAGACAGAAAATATTTTGGGCTTTGTAAACCGGACTATCTCTGTCACAACTACTCAGTTTTGCCTCTGTAGCATAAAAGAAGCTGTAGACAATACATAAACAAACGAGCATGACCATATCCCATGGTCATGAGGGCTGCCGCTGCCCCAGGGACTATGGTTTGCAGACCTCTGCCGTAGATGTGAAAGCAGTCCTTTCCCAGTTTTTGTCCTGCTATAGCAAAATTATTTAAAAAGGTGTTTTTGGGGAAAACCCATTAACGACACTTCTCAGTCCTCAGGACCAGGCTTCATTTCTTGTCCCACTTTGTAATTCACACACATAGCAGAATGCTCTGTACATAGGAGGCATTTAAGTTCTTTTTCCAAAAAATTATGAACTTTCTTTGACTCTCTACAAATGAGGACACATTTCCCGTCTCTTTTTGGCAAGTGTCTGTGGTCAAGAGCAGATCTGAGACATATGGAGTACTTCTCAGTGGTTCTCAGTGGTGAGGTAAGAGACACCAGTATTGACAACTAGAACATTCTTTATGAAACAGACCAGATTCTAGACATGACACATTCAAATGCCGAGCTTGAGTCTTTTCTGAAGTTGACATTTTTCAAGTATGTATTCTTTATAGATAACTTAAAATATGTATCACCTAAGAACTGTTCTGAATAGTATTAGTTCATGCTAACTGTGCATTGCCATTTCACGGCTGCTTTTGAGAGGCGTATGACAATTATTATTTCATTAATCCTAAAGGATGGAGCTGTGGCTTCCTCCAAATTTTATTTTCTGGCCTTTGTTCCCTCTGATTACCATTGTTCTTAGGATTCTTAGAGGGCATGCAAAAATACAGTTCTGATACTTGCATCCCTCGTTAAGATACATCTATTTGTAGTTGAAATTGGGAGCATTTGGTTTTGTTGTCATGGTTAGTTATCAGTGGAGCTAAAATTGCTAGAAGATTGCCAGGGATTTAAATGCCAGCATTTTATTCATGGGAGACACTGACACTTTCCACATGGGGCAAGATGAAAAGTCCCTTATTTTCTTCATTGTGATCCAAATTAAAGCAAAGTTTAATTAAAGTTTCATTAAAGAAAGATCTTTTGTAGTCCTGGGAAGCATCTTTTTCTTTGAGCCAAATATGTTTTAGAATGACACACTTTCATCTCAAGTTTTTAACATTTTTCTGAGGGAAGAAAGGGAATAGATAGAACCATTAATGAGGTGTGATGTGGCTCAGCCAAGAGTGTAAAGCACCAGGTGTTCCATCCACTCTCATCTAGGCTGAATAGACTGCGGTGCAACACCTATAAGCTTTCCTGACTGACAGTGTCTTCCCAGGTTGCCACCTCAGTGACCTCTAATGGGGTGTTACTCCTCTAATTGGGCTTCCCATTGCATTCTCCTCAGTTTTACTGTTGTTCTTTCACATACACCTTTTTGATGCCAAATCTCCTCCCAACATCCCCTCCTCCATTCCTTCACTGTCTGCCCCCAACCCCCTCCTTCATCTTTTTTTTGGAACGAAACACAGCCTGTTAGTGTTAATCTCCTTGGAAACATTATATAACTCTTTTTTTTTTTTCTCACTTTCAGTATTTCAAACATGCATTATTATTTTTTTTTCTCTATTTGGCCTCTGACATTACTTCTTGCAAATGAATTTCAGCATTTTCGGGTGGGATTATATGAAAGAGGGTACACAATGGACAATAAGAATACAGATCAAATTCACACACTTTCTTAGCTCAGGTTTCCCTGGGAAACAGACTCTGAGGCAAAAATATGCATGTAGGAAGGTTACTGGAGAGTGCCCTGGGGAACAGTGTCTATGAGAGCATAAGGGAGTCAGGTTGTGCAGAGAGAAGTTAAACTGTAAGACAGCTGCCCCTGAGACTTCAGAAGACCACAGGGAGCTTTGCAGCTGTGAGGACCCTTTACAGATATTCCTTACTTAGCCAGTTCTTGAATGCAAGAAGAAGGCAGTCCTTTGGGCACAGGAGTTCTCTGTGGGTGAGAGGAATCCCTAGCACTCTCCCCCTTACTTGAGAACACCAACCTCAGGATCTGCCTCCTGATTGTCTCTTGATTAATAGGCTTATAACTTGGGTTACATCACTGTATAATCCAGCGAGGGTCATGTGGGTCTAATAAGGAAAGAAAGGGACAGTCCCCCAAAGGAGCCGTCATAAGACAGCTGTTGTCTTCCATTACGTGTTGTCATAAGACAACATGTAATGGAAAGGAATAAATTCTAAGAGTCCTTGGCTAAGGAGATAAGATCACAAGATTGGGTAGAGGAGTGTTTATAAGGGCACACTCTTCTGAGATACATAGGATTTAAATGTCCTAAGAAAGACCCCAGGAGATGGGATAGTAAACTAGCGATTAGCATGGTCCATAGCAACATGAAAAAATGATGGTCCGCACTAAGTGCCATTGAAATGCCAGAAGTGCCTTGGCAGATGGTGAAGAAAGGAACTGAAAAACTCAAGAAGGTGGGTGTACTAGAGTTATGTAAAGCTGGAAGACCCATCAGATGACTATGTTTCAGGGAAATTCTGTAGGGAATCCACATGTGAGAGGAGCACAAATATCAGTGAAAAGCTTAATGGTAGCTCTCTTCTGTTAGACTGATCGTAGGATTAAATAGGCATTTCAGAACAGCTAGGACCCTGAAATAGCAAAGGCCAAGGGGAAATTCTTACATGTAGAAAACCAAGTGGATGCAATTATCACTAGGGAGACCTGATTTGTAGAGAATTTTGGAGATACTTTGGAACATCCCCAGAGACAAAATATATGTGTGGTTAACATGAGTACTACTCAGTTTGAACCATCAGAAGAAAGCCAGGATAGATGACCCAGAGACTTGAGGGTTCTTGTCTTAAGGAATTATGGAATTATGGTCCCTTACTCGGCTTCGGAACCAAACTGATTTTCAGACAGGGAACCAAAGAAAGGATGTTGTAACACTGTAGCTGGATATACTGTGGTAATTCCCTTAACCACCTCCGAAAGAGATCTACATTCAGTTATTAGGCTGACTATATATTGAGGAAAAGGAAAAACTGAAACGTTGTTAGGAGTGTTAGGTTTTAGCCTAAGTTGCTATCCGTACATTCAAGTGTCATGGCTCCCGTGTAAGAGTGGAAGCACTTCAGGGCCAAGTAATAACAGCATTCTTTTTTTTTTTTTTTTTAAGATTTTATTTATTTATTTGACAGAGACACAGTGAGAAAGGGAACACAAGCAGGGAAAGTGAGAGAGGGAGAAGCAGGCTTCCCACTGAGCAGGGAACCCAATGTGGTCCTCAATCCCAGGACCCTGGGATCATGACCTGAGCCAAAGCCAGACACTTAAGGACGGAGCCCCCGAGGCACCCCCAATAACAGCATTCTTGACCAGTGTCTGGCTTACAGTGGGTCCATTGGGTCAGCTGATCCAGTGGTTGTTTTCCTGGCCCTTCAATATTCAGTTTAGATTGACATATGTCATAGTTGGCTTACTATTCATATCGAGTTCTTGGCCTATGGCATATGACCCTTAATTTGGGGGAAGTCCAAATAGAAGCCTGTGAAATTTTACTCCCCACCCCCTATCAAAATATAAATCAAAACCAGAATGGGGGGAGGGATTAAAGTAGTGCTACCTTTAAGGATCTAAAGCAGTGCTGACAGAACTTTCTGTAATGATGGAAGTGGTTACCATGCACTTGAAATGTGGTTAGTGTGACTATGAAAATGAATTTGTAATCTCATTTAGTTTTAATGGGATCAAATGTAAATAGCTACATGTACTTGGTACTACAGCAGCACAGATTTAAGAGATACAGGATGGCAACCTCATCTTGTTTCCATTTAATTCACAGCTTTGTCCACTGGAAGAAACCTGTTGTGTCTGGGGTACCTGGGTGGCTCTGTCAGTTAAGCTTCTGGCTCTTGGTTTCAGTTCAGGTCTTAATCGCATGGTTGTGAGATCGAGTTTTACATTGTGCTCTGGGCTGGACATGGAGCCTGCTTAATATTCTCTCTCTCTCTCCCTCTACCCCTTTCCACCTTGTGCTCTCTCTCTCTGAAAAAAATAAAAATAAAAACAAAAAACAACAAAAATCCACCCAATAATGCCCACAAAAAAACCCCTTTTGTGTCCTATAAAATGAAAGTAAACTACTGCACACTCAGCTAAGTGCTATCTGTAAATGCAGCTGCCATTCCAGATGTGTTATTTTTGTAGAGCCATTTAACATGGCCTCAAGTCCATGGTCTGAGGATAATAATTTGGCAAATTCTTTTATCTATTCCAGTCAGAAAGTAGGATTACAATTTGTGTTTACATGGAAGAGGCAAACAATATGCAATTGTAGATTTGCTCTAGAGCGGTTAACTCTCCTGCCCTCTGCCGTAACATAATCCAAAGAGATCAGGACCATCTGGATATCCTGCAGGGTGCACCGATCTACTATATCCGCAATAAACAGGACAAATATGCCTCCTGAGAGTTGCTATCAGAGAGTTTAAAAACATCATTGAGCCTCTGGAATTTGCCGTATGACTGTTTTGTTGTTGTTGTTTTGAGTTTTGTTTACTAATAAGTGTTTACATGAGTACCAAACTTGGACTGAGACTTACTTTCCATTTGTCCCTTCACCTGGCATCCAGGTGGTGGTGGGGGAGAGGCCTACAGCACTACCTACCTCTTACTACTACAGAATCTTTCTGCCTGCCAAAAAGAACCTAATAATGGGAAATGAAAAAATTGGCTTTGGTCAGTTTCAATAGGCTGTGTATATCCAGGCTGGTAAGGTGCAGTCCTTCAATGAAAAACAGAAGTTCTGGGATATTTTTCATAAAAACCAGGACAAGTAATTTAGAATTAGCAGGCCCTCTCCTACGTATATTGAATAATTTGAACTATCTGGTTCTCTTTTAGGGTTAGCCATTAGTCATCAAAACATTTTTTTATTAACATAGTTACTTCGTATTTTATTATACATTATAAATATAAATATTATGCTTAATGTTTAGTGACTTCATAATCATATTTTCTAAGACAAAGTAAATCTTAGTTTTCAACATATTGCCAGATTTTGTCTTATGTGGTCATATCCTTGGAAGTTTCTTTAGGTGACAAATCTCATCCACTTTGTGAGATTTTGAGATTCCTAACCATTGGGGGGTCTTTTTTTTTTTTTTTTAAAGATTTTATTTATTTATTTGACAGAGAGAGAGATCACAAGCAGGCGGAGAGTCAGGCAGAGAGAGAGAGAAGCAGGCTCCCGCCAAGCAAAGAGCCCGATGCGGGGCTCGATCCCAGGACACTGAGATCATGACCTGAGCCGAAGGCAGCGGCTTAATCCACTGAGCCACCCAGGCACCCCCACTGGGGGGTCTTTGTGAATATCATTACTTTTTATAGTCCTGATATTTATTCCTTGGGTCCATTGTGATTTCATTTGCTAGTCCACAATTTATGCATTAAGTATTAAAATTACATATTATGTTTTAAAAAATAGTATTTGATTAAACTGCAAGGCCAGGTTACTTTTTTATGCTTCATATACATTCGGTCTGTGTAAAACATCAGTGATATCTCTTGTGTTTGTTATACTTATAACCTTGTATTTTTAGCAACTGTTCATACTCACCATAGTTTTTCTTTTAAAATGACCTTGTGAAACCCATTGTTATTTAGCCGTTCTGTGACTAAGATTCCATTACACGATGGAGCTGGCTGATGGCTGAAGTTTGAGCAGACACAGCTGGTTGTTACAGCTGTGGGTCACAGCACGCTACATCAGACCAAATGTTCATTTTGTAGACACTGCTGAAATCTTTCAGTGATGGAAGTCCCATTGACTTTGAACAAAATGTACCCAAGTGCCTCTTCAATGAGCATGCTAGAGAGGTGAACAAAAACCCAGCACCCGACATTTCTATGCCTGTAGAAAGTGGAGTTATAACTAAAGTTTAAATTGGAAGGTTAAAGCTTGGGCACCAATGAAGTGGTCATATCAGACAGTACTACAATCTTTCTCTTCTGAAGCTTCAAGGTACCAATGTCTAAGTAGAAAAGAATGTGGATTAATCAGCTAGAATGAAATGTTGTTGCCATGTCATTTCAAAAGAGCTTGTCTGAAGGTACCCAAATCAAATAGCGTTTTCTTCAAAGGATGCAGCAATTATCTCTTCCCAGTACACAAATTCTGAAGTTTTCTTTTTATGGCCACTTTAACATACATGTGTTTGAAAAGACTCCTGTAAAGGGACATTTTATGGATCAAGCCCAATTTTACCAGCCCTTTACAATAGCTATAAAATTAGCACAGTTGTGGCATCAAAAGTGATGAGGCAGGAAGAAAAAATTACAAATAAGGCAGTTGTGGTCTTTTGACTTTGATTCTTCCAGCTGTTGTGCCTCTCCCTTCTCTTGGGTATGAAAGCTTCATTGCTTCTATTTCACACCTCCATCAAAGAGAGGAAAATGTGAACAGAGAAATCTTAGAAACAGTGTTGGATGAGTAGTGGAGCTTATATTTTCCCAGAGGGAAATGCAAAGGGAAGCAAACATTTTTCTTTTACTTTTTAAAAGGATTTTTTATTTATTTGAGGAGAAAAAGTGAGGGCATGTGTGGGGGGCAGGGGCAGAGAGAGAGCAAGAGAGAATCTTACACAGACTCTGCTCTGGGCAATAGAGCCTGACTTGGGGCTGAACTTGGCACTCGATCTCATGACTCCAGGATTGTGACCTGAGCCAAAACCAAGAGCCAAAGGGCTTAACCAGCTATGCCACCCGGGTGTCCCAGAAGCAAACATTTTTCTATACTTCTCTTTCTCTTTGATGTTCTTGGGTACCTTATTGTTATAGTTTCATGTTCAATCTACATGCTAATAATTCTCATGTCAATATCTTAGCCATGTTATTGCTAATAATTGACTCCCCTTCAGAGTCTCAAGTATCCACTCCCCATCTAACACCGCCCATCTTTCCTGTTCATTCTTTCTCTATTTCTGATCCTCCAACTTAAGCAATTCCAAATACCAGTGTCTACTAGCTACGATCCTATCATCTTTTCAGTATCTTATGCCTGTTTCATTTTCTTTTTCTTAGTCAACTTAAATTCCACCATCATCTTAACTACTTTCTTGCAAACATCTACAGTGCTATTTCCTGTATTTTGTTTCATCATAACCTCTTAGCAAAACCTTCTTATTAAAGAAATAAACATTATCCATACAACTGAGCATGACTGGAGGATCATGCATAGCTATAGTTTCACTTCAAATTCATGATCAGCAATTCAACAGTTGATCCCTAATAATGCCCCGCAATCTTACATTTCCATAGTGCATTCATTCACCCACTCTTCTAAGCAAATAATTCCCATAATTTCCTCTCATCTCAAATCTTTAACACTTCTTCCTGGTCTTACTCACAGTTGAGAAATGATTTCATATCCTTTTCATTAAGAAAATTAAAGCACTTAACATGGGGGCTTAAGGGGGTAGGAGAAGAATAAATGAAACAAGATGGGATTGGGAGGGAGACAAACCATAAATGACTCTTAATCTCACAAAACAAACTGAGGGTTGCTGGGGGGGAGGGGAGTTGGGAGAAGGGGGTGGGGTTATGGACGTTGGGAAGGGTATGTGCTTTGGTGAGTGCTGTGAAGTGTGTAAACCTGGTGATTCACAGACCTGTACCCCTGGGGATAAAATATATGATATGTTTATAAAAAATAAAAAATTTAAAAATTAAAAAAAAAAAAAAGAAAAGAAAATTAAAGCACTTGAAGGAGCACTTACCTAAATCCCATCCTCCCATCTACTACGTTCTTAGCAGAATATCCACCTACACGTTTCATCTTTCGTCTTACTGTCCTGGACCAGCCTTCTCCTATCCAATGCCAGACACTCCTCTTAGGTTCACAGTCTCTTCTCAGTCTCCCTCTCTCTTTCCCTTTCTCCTTCTCTTTCTGTCTCTCTCTTCCCATCCTTCCTATCAACATATAAACAAACCAGTGAACCTCATTATTAAAATCTTCTTTTCTTGATCCCACTTGAGCAAGTACAGGTCACAAGAGAGTGGACTCCACCTGCCCCCACTCCCATTCCACTCTGCCTATCACTCCATTTCTCTGCTTCACCTTGCAGAAATTTTTGTAAATTACAACAAAAGCAAAACCCCACAACTCTTGAAGTAGTTCTCTGTGTAAAGCCTCTCTTTCTCCGTTACCATTTAATCTCTTAAATCCAGTCCAATTAAAAAAATAAATAAATAAACAATAAAACAAAATAAAACAAAACAAAAAATCCAGTCCAATGAGGCTTTTAACCCACATCTATCGAACAGAGATCGCTGTGTCCCCTTTCCCACCTTGACAGACTATGCAACACAGACTCTTGAATTCCTTTGCCCCAACAAGCCTGTTTTCCTTGGTATAATTTTGAATTTTTGTGTCACACACTGAACTACTCTCTTCTTCACAGATATGCTCTACCTGTTCAACCCCAACTCTAAAATCTCTGTTTCTCTTCCTTTCTGTTGCTCAGGCCACAAAACTTGAAGTCATTCTTGACTCTTACCTTGATTTTACTCCCCATGTGTATTTCCTCAGCAAATCTTGTTGCTTCTATCTTCGAAATATATACACAATCTATCTTTCTATGTATCTGAGCCATCATCATCTCCTGCCTGGATTTTTATAGAAGCCTCCTAGCAGAGATCCTTGATTCTATCCTCTCCATACTTTCTTTTCTCAACATGATAGCCAGTGTGTCTTTTTTACATGAAAGTCATCATTCTTCTCAAAATCATCCAGACTAAACCAAAATCCTTATAGAAGCCTGTGAAGACCTACGTGATCTGGATTTGTTTTTCTCTTTCATGTCATCTCCCAGTTTTTGCCCTCTACTCACCTTCGCTTCAGCCAAATTGGCTTCCTTACTGTTGCTTGAATTTACCAGATACATTCCTGCCTCAGGCCCTTTGAACTGAATATTTCCCCTGCATAGTCCTCCTATACCTGTGTATCTTCCCCCACTCAACTTTTCAAATTTTTACTCAGAAATCAGCTTCTCAGCAAGACTGATTCTACCACTCCCTCTTTAATACCACACTTTCTTCCACCGCTGTTCCCAAACACTGGTAGACCTGACCAGTTGTCCGACTCTTCTTTCTTCTCCTTGCACATGTTATTTTCTATTTTACTTATTGATTACATTTATTTCTTGTCTCTCCCTACTAATAGATAAGTTCCATGAAGGCAAGAATTTTTGTCTGTTTAGAACTTCAGCATCTGGATTGTTGCTTAGAGCATGGTACATACTCAGTAAGTGATTGTTAAATGAGTGAATAATGAGATCAGATCTTTTCCCTAATTATCTATTGAGCAAATATAGATGTCTGGCCTGGTCTGCCATGAATCCACACATAGGTGCACAAAAGTACTATCTACTCTGTAATCTAAGAGAATGACCCTTTCCCTCATGGAATTTCAAATATCTTTTTTTTTTTTTTTTTTGGAATTTCAAATATCTATAATGTTGTTGCACCTGGGTGGCTAACTTGGTTATGTGGCCAACTCTTGTTTTTGGCTGAGGCATGATCTGAGGGTCGTGAGATAGAGCTCTGCATCAGACTCTGCACTGGGCATGGAGTCTGCTTAAGATTTCTCTGTTGCTGGTGCCTGGGTGGCTCAGTAGGTTAAAGCCTCTGCCTTCGGCTCAGGTCATGATCCCAGGGTCCTGGGATCAAGCCCCACATCAGGCTCTCTGCCCAGCATGGAGCCTGCTTTCTCCCTCTCTCTCTGCCTGCCTGTGATCTGTCTGTCAAATAAATAAATAAAATCTTTAAAAAAAAAAAAAAGATTTGTCTCTGTTTTCTCTCTCTCTCTCGGCGCCTCCCCCATCTTGAGAATGCACTCTCTCTAAAAAATAAATAAATAAGATTAAAAGAAAATATCTGTAATGTAAAATACATCATGAAATGTTTACTTAGAAATATTTTGCTGACATATGAATACAACTTACTACCTTAAACTCTAATTATGTATATTTAATTTTTAATTTATATTTATGAATTATTTAACCCAAAATATTGTGGCAACTTACCATTACTCTTTTTGCAGAGGTAAAACATGTTATCATTTTGACATTATTGATTCATAAAATGGTAGTCTCTGCTATTTTTCTATATTCCCATTACTATTGCCTCTCTTCTACATTCCCATTACTATTGTCTCTCTTAGCAATAACTACTATCCTAAATTTAGAGTGTTTTATGTGTGAATGTGATTCTATACTTTTACCACTTATGTAGTCACAAAAATGTGGGATGTTTGTTTATAGTTACAATTTTTCATAAATACTACCACCCTATCTATAGTCTTTGATGAGTTGCTCTGTTCATTCAGTGTTATGTTTTGGGTTTCCCTGTATTGATGAATTTTAATTACCTTGAAGTATTCCCCTTTGCATAAACATCAACAGTACCGGGGCGCCTGGGTGGCTCAGTGGGTTAAGCCGCTGCCTTCGGCTCAGGTCATGATCTCAGAGTCCTGGGATCGAGTCCCGCATCGGGCTCTCTGCTCAGCAGGGAGCCTGCTTCCCTCTCTCTCTCTCTGCCTGCCTCTCTGCCTACTTGTGATTTCTCTCTGTCAAATAAATAAATAAAATCTTTAAAAAAAAAAACAAAAAAAAACCAACAGTATCTTATTCATTTATTTCTCCATAAATGAACAATTCTTCCCAGTTTTTTGCTTGAAATGTGTGCTAAAATTGCCCTCCTTACATATGATTCATTGTGTACTTGTGTTGGATTTTCCACATTGATATGTGTAGAAGTGTAATTGCTGAGAACTATGGTTTGTGCATCTTGAATTCAATAGGTATTGTCAAACTTTTTTCAGATGTGGCTGTACATTCCCATAGGCAATTGGACACATTCAGTTTTGCCAGTTGAATCAATATGAAATGAGATTTCCTTGTTTTACTTTGTACTGAGAATCCACAAGGATGAATCACTCTTTATGATCATTGGCATATTCAGATTTCTTCTTCTGCAAACTACCTTTTCATGTAATATCCTGCTTTTCTATTGGATTCTTTATATTGATTTTTTGATCTGTTTATATATTCTGAATATAGCTTTAAATCAGATTTAGATCTAATAAATAACTTTGACTGGTCTATGAACTTGGTTTATAGTGTCTTTTGTCATGAGGAGTTTTAAAATTCTAATTTATAATGTAAAAATAACAGTCTTTTCTGTGGGTTCGTACTTTATATGTCTTGTTTAAGAAATGCTTTTCTTTAGCAATATAATAAGTATATTTCACTCTAAAAGTTTTACTTGTTAGCATTAAGTTCTTAATCCCTCTAAGATTTGTATGTGTGTGCGTTTGTGTTTATAGAATGAAATATGGTTGTGACTTGATGTTATTCCAGCATTACTGAATTGTCCATTCTTTCCAAGTGATTTGGAATGCGGTTTCCTTCGTATGTCACTTTTTGTTATATGATATATGTATATCTGCTTCTTGGCCCTGAGTTGACTGGTATAGCTTTGTGATTTTGAGGGAGTGGTCCGCTATCCTTTCCTCTTAAAAATTGTCTTTGCCATTATATTTACTCTTTGATTCACTCTGATCTGGTTTCTTTGGCCATTATTAATATTATTATTATTATTCTTAAAGATTTTATTTGCTTGAGAGAGAGAGAGAGATAGCGATAGAGAGCACAAGTGGGGCGGAGAGGGAGAAGTGGAGCCCAACGTGGGGCTCAATCCCAGGACCCTGGGATCATGACCTGAACTGAAGGCTGATGCTTAATCAACTAAACCACCCAGGTGCATGGCCATTATTTAGTTAAATACATTTTTGCAATAATCATCAAGGAACCCCTACTAGATAATATAGATTTTTAAAAATATTTTCTTAATTGAACCCCTAATGACATTGAATACAAGTTGACCACTCTCTTCTTTTTAAAAGAAACTCTTGGCAAGTGTTCAAGGTCTTCTACCATCGGAGTCCAAGGTTCCAGTCTGTCCTCTGCATTCCAGGCACCCTACTCACATTCCAACCCTACCTAACACTGTTGTTACAATCACTTCCATTCATTTGTTCCTTTGTGATTCATTTGTTCCTGCCTGAAGCAGCTTCCCATCCAGCCTAGTGAAAACATGTACTTTCTTCTTTTTTTCTCTTTTTAAGATTGTATTTATTTATTTGACACAGAGAGATAGATCACCAGGAGGCAGAGAGGCAGGGAGAGAGGGGTGGGGGGGAAGCAGGCTTCCTGCTGAGCAGAGAGCCTGATGCGGGGCTAGATCCCTGGACCCTGAGATCACTACCAGAGCCAACAGCAGAGTCTTAACCCACTGAGCCACCCAGGCGCCCCAAAACCTATACTTTCAAAATGGCCACTGTGAACCCTTCCCAAATAGCCTTCAAGATGAATTTTTAAACATCAAGATAAACAAACAAACAAACAAAAAACAGAATTACATCATAGCTAGTTACAAAAGCATTCTTTTCTTTCCTTGAGAGGTTGTGAGCAATTTGAAAGGAAGAACCACAAGTGTTTGCTTTGGTTTCCTTAATATACTACATGATGCAGAGCAAATAGTCTTTCATTTATTCATTCACACAACAAATGCCTACTGAGATCTACTGTGTACCAAATATTTTTCTATGCACTTGAGATACATCAGTGTACAAAATAGACAAAAGTCCTTGTTCACAATCAGGGGAAAAGCTGAATTATACCATACCATATGCTAAATGTATTTCCTGATGTATAATTTTTCTATCTTCTTTTCATGTGAAGGGTAGCATCTGTATTTACAAAGCAATTATCATTTAGAATGTTTTAAGAGCTTTTTCTCACCAGTAGTAATTCTGAAGTTAAATTTAGAAAAATTCAGCATTAAAAAAAATTCAGCATCAAAGGAATTAGATGAAAACAATGATTGATAGAATTTATAGGTTCAGTGTGAAACTCTTGACTATAAACTTGCTTCCTATAGCAAGTGTATGTGCCTTTTGAATATGCTTCTTTTAAGTTTTTATTTTTCTGACTCACTGATCAAATGGTAGTCAAACAAGAAATATGTGGAACCAAAGTCATCAGATGTGTATTTGTATTTGTAAGCTCAAAGGAAATACTTTAATCAACAGATAGGGCTAAGGCTTGAAAGAGCTAAAAATTGCCTTTCTTTGTCCTAAACCTAACTTTGAAATTATTTGGGTGACAAAACCTCCCCGCAAAGTATAATTTATAAAAACATTATTCTGTTTTTGTATGTAAACTAACAATTGTTTGGCCGAGTAGTATCTGAAAATACCTTTATCTCTTTCCATTCAGCAATTGGTGGACCAAGAAAGACCTTAATACGGGTCATGTTATTGCTTAATTAATTTAGCATTAAAGCATGACAGGGCGTGTTTTAGTGTCTATTAATGCACGCCTTGGGTGCCTTCAGCTGCTTGAGGCATGTATTAATAGCCCAGTAAAGCATGCCCTAGAGTCACCTAGTGTCATTATAAAATGGTTATTTAATTTGGAATTTTATTTTTAAACCTTATTTTCCAAAGAATTTACACTCTGTATTCTTCCACTGCATGAAATAGTTCTTACAGTTGGGATCCTTTTTCAAATTAATTTGCCATACAAGGGGGAAAAAGCAGCATTTCGCTTCCATGGTGTGAATATGTTATATATTTCTACACTTGCTATGTAAATAGAAACAGAAAAGTAAAGGAGGATTTTACCTACTGCATAAACATTTAAAAAAAAATGGTCTGATGAGCAGAGGAATAATTTTCTACTCAGTAGAACGGAGTTTTCTGATACTAATCACTTTTACCATTTGTTACCCCTTCCCTCAGTGATACAATTGGCTAAATCTTCTCTTCTTCTCTGAAACACTACTATTAATTGAATAATGAGATATGGTATAACCTAAATAATGGAATGAAAGCATATGAGGGAATATTGGATACGCCAAGCTCTCATATCCCACTGATGATCCCTGTCAGAAGAAGCAATAACTCTTCCCCTCTGCTCCCCTCATCTCTCTCTGGCTGTCCCTTTTGTGCCTAAAGCCCTTGAATTGACCTTACCTGGGGTCATGACTTTTGACCAATACTTCTCAAGCTCTACCTCCACCAATCCTCACTGCCTCTAGACCGATATCAAAAGTCACGTCACCCAGATGTGTGATGCTCTAGAGGGATGAAAATATGTAACTCCAAGCACAGTGTCAAATTTGGGGGAAGATAGCTTGCACATCGAAGCCATTGGGAGATTGCTCTTCTGTACATCAGTAAAAAATTGGAAAAATATATTTGGCAAGGAGTGCTGAAGACGTGAGATGAGGGAAGGAGGACTATGATTTCTACCAGTGTCAAGGTTTTGGAAAGTACACATAAAGTCGATCATGGAATAGATTGTGTCCTGGATTTTGTTTTGAATGTGGTTTGCTTGCCTGAGTGAGGATTTCTACCAAAAGCCCATTAATTAATTAATTAATTAATTAATTTTAAGGAACTAGGAATTTTTTTTTTAATTTTTTATTTTTTATAAACATATATTTTTATCCCCAGGGGTACAGGTCCGTGAATCGCCAGGTCCACACACCCCACAGCACTCACCAAAGCACACACACCCCCCCCCCAATGTCCATAACCTTACCCCCCTTCTCCCAACCCCCCTCCCCCCAGCAACCCTCAGTTTGTTTTGTGAGATTAAGAGTCACTTATGGTTTGTCTCCCTCCCAATCCCGTCTTGTTTCATTGATTCTTCTCCTACCCACTTAAGCCCCCATGTTGCATCACCACTTCCTCATATCAGGGAGATCATATGATAGTTGTCTTTCTCCGCTTGACTTATTTCACTAAGCATGATACGCTCTAGTTCCATCCATGTTGTCGCAAATGGCAAGATTTCATTTCTTTTGATGGTTGCATAGTATTCCGTTGTGTATATATACCACCTCTTCTTGATCCATTCATCTGTTGATGGACATCTAGGTTCTTTCCATAGTTTGGCTATTGTGGACATTGCTGCTATAAACATTCGGGTGCACGTGCCCCTTTGGATCAAAAGCCCATTTAACTCACATTGTGGACCTGTGCAAAAGACACACGCATCTGGGACAATGACAGTGATTATTGTGAGCTCCATTAGGTGATCTCTTCCACTGCAGCTGTTACTGTATACATGGGCAAATCAGTCCAGGGCCTGGTTACTGTTATGCAGCTGCTGGGCTGGAAGATCTTTTTTTCTTTTTTAAAACTTATGTCAATAAGGAGAGAACATTAGAAGCCTTGGCTTTTATCTGACAAATGGTTATTTAGATTCATCAGTTACATTAAGGCCATAATAGCTATAATAGTATGTATAGTGATACAGGACCTAGAAAGTAGTGAGTCTTCTAGAACCCATAAAAGATAACATGACTGCCAGAGAGTAGAAAATTCCATTAAAATAACTACAGAGTTCTGTGACCTTGATGGTGTTTCTGGACTGTTTATGTCAAAATTGCTTTTAAAGTGAAAGTTAGTTTTTCCATCTTATACCCCCCCCTACCTTTCAAACAAGCAAGCAAACAATAGAATGTTTGGTAGCCCTGTTTGATGTTGGGAGCAGTTTATACCTGACAGATGAACAGAGGAACTCTTCCTACTGGTCTGGGCTACAAGACAAGTAGCAAGGGCACTGTCCTTTGAACGGGTGACTCGATGGTGCTGGAGTGTTTATAGCAGATGAGGAAGCTGCCTGAACTTGTAGAAAGACACAGCAGGATGATTGCTGTGGACATCCAGTGATTTTGGAGCAAAGCCATGCCTCTTCACCTATAACTCTTCTCCTTTTGACAAACAGCTCTTAGTTTTACCCTGGTCACACCTATAGACTGGATGCCTGGTCATCAGTTAACAGCTGCCTATGTAATCTGAGGTATCTGTTTTGAGCTTTCCAGGAAGCTATAAAGGTAGAGGGCTGGCAACAGTTTATTATGAATTATAGTGATACACAGAAACCCAGCTTAAAAGCACAGATAAATTATGTGAGTATTCCCAATGGGCACACTTTTTTCAGATTACCGTCCGTACTCTAGCCAATACCTATGGTTTCCATGACGTGAAGGGGATATCGCTGGAACCTGGATAAGAGAAAATGTTGCACTACGTGCTGATAGCCAGAGGCAGCTTGTTGTGACTTTTGTAGTTATGGAGGTCTGAAGAACCCTGGAAATTGTCACCCTCCTGTGGGCATAATGCCAAGTGGTGACTCTCATTATCCACTTTGTCTGGTAAAGAGATGTCTGCAGCTACAGATTCTTCACACAGAAGTATCAGCTAATTGGGTAATAGTGGAAGGAGTAGAATTTGGGGTGCGGGAGGTGTTGTTTTGTGAAAAGGAAGATTGCTTAAGAATTATCTGGGTGTTTGAAAACACTCCATGTGAGTGATCATGATGAGGCCTGGTGCAGAAGAGAATTCCAACACTCAGGTACATGTTGACGTCCATACAACTCTCCTGTATAGCTATCAGTCAGCCTTCCTTCCCTGGCAGACAAGTCACTTCAATGCTTTCTTGTAGGGTCATGAACAATGTAGCCATGGTATGAGGGATAAAATTTTGCATGAGCTCGCCGGTAGATATTTACTCTCACTGAGGATAAGCTGATTACCAGCATTCACAGGAAACTAGTTTACTAGCAACAGTGACCAGCTGAGACTGGATATGGTCCTATACCTCAGATTAGGCAGCCAGCCATGTGACACTAGTTCAGATGTATCCTTCTGGAAGAGATGACTATCTGTATTTCAGTTCTCTTTCCTTGTCTACCATGCTTCTGCCAAAGAACCTCTCTGTGGACTTATTAAATGCTTTGTTTATCATCATATATGAAGTATCTGGCCTTATGAAAAGATGACAGATCTTTTGAAGCCTTTATTTCTGTGATTTCTGGAGGGCCTTGTGAGATTGGTGTCTGTTCTATAGAATCTGGTATAGAAAAAACCAGTGGCTGATATTTTGTGATCATTCTCCCATGGCCAGAAACATGGGTCTGGGCAATGAAGGGACAGAAGCAAGAATGACTTTTTCACTCTGCAGTCAATGATACACTTCCCCAATTTTTGTTCAACATCACCTTTTCCCTAGACTGCTGATTTGGAGATATTAGGACTTAATGTACACATGCTTCCACCAGGGGACAATGGTTCCATCAAATTAGAAGCTGAGTCTACTCCTGGCCATTGAATAAATCAGCAAAAAAGGGGGTTTCTGTAATTACTGGGGTTCTTTTTCCTAGTATCAAGAAAAATAAGATAACTGCTAAACAATGGTAAAGAGGACTATCCCCTTGGGCAGAGACTGACTCTGCTATAGAAATGATATAATATCCAATGCAGGCAGATTCCTTGTGAATGAAGTTTTAAATAACCTCACCAGGCAAAGGATCCCAAATTAGCTGAGGTATTGCTGAAGGAAGAGGAGTATAGAATGAATAGTGGAAGAGGGAACTTGTCAGTGCCAGCTGTAAGCCCCAAATAATTTCAGAAACAAAGATGGTTGTTTTTACTGCTGTGATTTTCCACCCCCCCCCACCTTCTCTTCTGTTATTTCCCCACTATCTTAGGCAGGGTATATTGATTAATTTATGGGTATATATGATTAATATCACAATAGCTCTCAGGTGCAAGTCTGTCATTATATAGTGATAGAGCTGGAGAAAGAGCACTGGATATGGTAACTGATGAGAATTTTGATTGTTCCTCTATAGGAGAAGGAAGAGCATATTGTGATTAAGCACTAACAGGTTATTGGGATGTTTAAGACGGAATATATTAATGTTGTCAAAGCCAAAGCATAGGTTCTGGTTGACATTTGTTATGTTTGCTGGTTGCCTAGAACCATTTGATTACCCTTCCTATGTTTGATGAAGTTCCTGCCCCAAAGTCTGAAGCTTGGGAACTCTGTTTCCCGGTTTCCTTGGGCATTACGACCAAAGCCCTATCAGTCTTACTATTAACCAGAAGTTAACCCTTATTGACTATTAACTGAAATGAACTAGTTTTGACATTTCTTGAATATCGTACAACTGGGTTCTTCTTGGCTACAGAGATTGTTTTCAGTGCTCATGGGTTGGAGATCCTAAACTGTAAGGAAGAGTGTTGTTCTGTTACTCTTCCTCTTAAAAACAAGACACACCTCTATGCCATATGTTTCTTTTTTTCTAAAATGAAATTTCTGGTTCATAGGTAAGAATATACTATTATTAATAGAGTCAGACATCCATAAACTAATCTAAGTCCTACAGCTAGAACTGAATTTAATATTTTTCTTTTTTCTCCAAAAGCTACTTTGCTTGGAGAAGCATCTCCAAAGCTGCTCTTATTATATTTGGAAGAGACCAAGGAGTGTGAACAAGTAAGTGCTTGCTTTTGAGTTATGCCAAGAATTAGTCTAGCATTTTAGATTTCCGTGCAAAATAATTTCACAGGCTCTTGAATGTGACATGAACATGAATGCAGCAAATCCCTTTATTATTACTCTTTCTTCACTTACTTGACACGGTTTTTCAAATTGTTTAGGAAAAAAATGCAAAGCATTCCAGAACACTCTTGAGTCTTGTATTCTTTTTAAGGCTATTCCACTCTATTCATTTTGAAAACACTATTTTTGGAACTGTTAATATTCAAGTATTTATTATTTTCTTGGGTTTGCATTAGAATATAAGCATTTTTTGAAAAAAAAGTGATTTTGACGTTATTCATTAAACGATCTAACGTATAGTCTGGCAGCATTATTGTGCAAAAACAGGCAACTCTCAGAGGTTCCTCGGTTCAGAGTTAAAGATGAGCCCTTTTTTTTGTTGTTCTGAACTAAAAGCTTTTTTAGGTTTAATCACAGAGAAAATACTAACAGTACTAATAGAGTGTAAGTTGGAATTGGTCTGACTTTGGACATTAGGAGGGTTGTTTGCGTATGCTGGGTATTTGGTTTGAGAAGAAGCATGTGAATGAGACAATACCAAAATGAATATAAAGTTAACGTGTTATTTTTACCTAGCATGTGAGAAATGCAGAAACTACAGTCTATGTCTTCATTCTTTTCAGATTAAACCTTTTTTTCTTAAAGGAGGTATGCCTGTCTCTTAGTCTTTCTCTCTTTCTCACTCTGGCTCTTTCTGGCTTTCTAACTCTTCTGGCAAACCTAAGTTTGAAGTTAAGTTTGAGTTGAGCCTGAGAAATTTCTGGCTTAGGACACATTTGGCTTAGAAAGAAGATTCCCATTCAACCTTTGGATCCAAGAAATCCGGCTGGACCAAAACAAATACCACTGCCGCCTACATACTTTTGTTCCCTGAATGTCTAGTTCACAGAGGTCAAGAGCAAGCATTATTAAAATGGGCATGCTGGGAAGGGGTAAATACCATTTTGCCGTAATTTATACTTTAATCTGCACTGGTAAGTGCAAATAGCTTGGCCTTACTTTACCTCCTTTTGTAATGTATCACACCCCGTGATAAACACAAATTTTATTTTTACTTAATCACAACCCATTCCAAATCCATATGGGAGTCTTTCCAGTGTTACGTGCCAGTAACGTTGGTTGAAATGCCTGTAAAGTTTCCCTAGATAATCAGACTTCTATTATGTCATCACACAGACTGCTTGGGAAGAATGTTTAGAGAACTAAAGTGGGGCTATGGGGTTGTGGGGGCTGTTCTCAATAACAGTTCTTTGGAAATGCAACTCTCTTTACTTCAGAGCAGACTAAATATTGAGGATAACATAGGAACTAGCACACACATACACATCTTAGCAATAAATTATTTTTGTTTTTTCTCTCTGGCACATTTTTGGTAATTCCTTCTGTTTCTGTTCAGGCAATAGTTCCCCCATATGTTGGAGGTGTCTCGTGTTCATTAGTCAGGCTGGGTCCGCTGTGATTTGCAGTGTTTGCTTTCACAATAGCCATGTGCGCTATATATTTCTTGAACGGGAACTCGTGCAATGCTTCCCATTTGCCTTCAATCACTAGCAGATGCAGAACAGTCAGATCATTTCCCTTTAACTGGCCTAAGGGACTGAAAGAATTCAGAGGAATTCTAAACCAAGTGGTTCCTCCGAGTTGCCTGACTTCACTTCTTGAACCTAAGGCTAAGAATCCAGGGTAATATAATCTGACTCCTTCTGAAGTATTCATTTCCTTTACTTTGTTTTTCTTCTGAGCATCAAACTTTGTAAACTCGTATAACTTTGTTTTTCTTCTGAGCATCAAACTTTGTAAACTTGTATATCTTTAGGCATTCATGCTACATGTGAACTGGTGTTGGAAGAAGTATAACAATGAATACTAATGTTAAACTTCCTACTAATGCTTTTTAGTGTTTTGGAAAATATTCTGAAGCTTCGCGTAGCAGACAGGTCCTTGCAGTCAAGGGGCCTAGGGTCAGTTTACAGGTCTCCAGTTAGCCCTCAGATGACTTAAGACTGATAGAACCCTTTGGGTCTCCCGATTCCTCAGCAATAGACTATGGCTCTGAGGCACCATAACCATGACCTCCCTCTCCCTTGGACATCCTGCCTCACCTCTTGCCAAGGTTACTGTTAATTGCACATCTCTGTATGAGTGTGTGTAAATGCATACACACATACATCCATCCATTAGGTCCCCAGATGGGTCTCAGAATCTAGAAAGGGAGAGGATTCAAAGGAGAATTTGAAGAAGCATGTGATGTAGCAGAAATTAATGAAATTGGAGAGGCTTTTGGACATGGTGTTGAACACGGAAACTTGAGAAAACAGAAAAAAGAAGAGAAAGAAGGAAGAGCCAAGAAAAGACAAAAGAGAATTACAAGAAAAAAAAAGAAAAAAACCCAAACCTCATTTTTCTCCACTTTTTTTCCTCTAACAAGAAAATTCTCGTGTAGAGATTTTTATTGATTTATCTCTGGTTTGGACCCTGAACTCTACGTTCTGTCCAAGAAAGAAAATTCCCTGTTGAGGATGGAGGCCACATTTCATTGCTGCCAGGAGTAACTGGTTAAACACAGAATGTACTGGGGCCTCTGAGACTTAGATCATTCAGTGAGTGTTTTTTTCCAAAAGTCACTTGACATGACGTAAACATTGAATTAGAATTACTCTCTAAATTCTACAATTATCACAGAACAAGCTTTTGTGATTTAGGGTGTTGGTGTGGAACAAACCTTATTATTGTGCCAAGCAAATTGGCTCTTGTTTTTAAAGCTCTCCATTTTCTTAAAAAAAGCTACTAATGATAAATTTCCTGTTCATTTGCTTTTAACTTGTTTGATTGTTTGGTAAATATTTGAGGTGCAGAGGTATTTCAGACTGTTTGGTTAGTCGTAGTTTAAGAGAGAGGAAGTTGTGTCCTGCCATTTTGCACAATAGTTATAGGATCAGCATGGGTTGTGAGTCCAAATTTACAAAGTTAAAAAAAAAAAAAAGTAATTTCAAACATCTAAAATATTATCCTTTTTCTAAGTAAAATTATTATGGTAATCCAGAAAACTCTTCCTAAAAACCATACATTTACAGATATGGTGAAATATTTCCTCCAGTGTGTTTATTTCCATTTTGCAAAAACTTGACTTTAGAAAAAATTGTGCATTTTTTTTTAAAGAATTTATTTATTTATTTGACAGAGAGAAATCACAAGTAGGCAGAGAGAGGAGGGAAGCAGGCTCCCCGCTGAGCAGAGAGCGTGATGTGGGGCTCGATCCCAGGACCCTGAGATCATGACCTGAGCTGAAGGCAGAGGCTTTAACCCACTGAGCCACCCAGGCGCCCCAAAATCATGCATTTCTGATCAGTAGTCATGCACATTGCTAAATGAAACTTTTTTTTTTTTAATTTCTGATTACTTGTTGAGGAAGGTAAACATTGCACACATCAAACATTTAAAGTTTAAGAATGCCACAGTTGCTTAAAAATGCCACTTCTCGTTGCTGTTTAATTAATAGCTAATTACATACTACAGTGTGAAGAAGGCCCAGTGTTAGAAGTAGGAGTCTGGATATCTCTCTTGCCTTATATGTTCCCTGTGTCTCTTGCACATGAGCTCCTGGCTAAGATTGTCAGGCATACAATGCTTCTCTTACAAGGAGGATATGTATTTCAGTCTTATTATTTATTTATTTTTACCTGGCACATACAAAAGGAAAAAAATATAGTGTAATAATACAGGTAGATTCTTTTTTTTTTTTTTTTTAAATACAGGTAGATTCTACTTCTTGTTTTCTCCTTTCCTTGCCCTTACGGCACACAGTCAAACTTTTTCTATGCCAGTATTATTTGGGGTTAGAAATTTTTAGGGTGACATATAACAGTTTATTAGAATGATGATTTGTACAAATAAATAATTTACTGGAATAATGTATTCATTATTATGAATTCATACATATAAAGTGCTCAGAACAGAGACTGGAATACTGTGTGTCCTCAAATAACTTTAGCTACTCTTGTTGTATTTTGTTACTATTCACCTGATGCTCTCTACCTCCCCAGTCCCTACTCATTCCAAAGGAGAAAGCGAGATGGAAATCAGTTTGCCTAATCCATTAAAGAGAGAGGTTGGGAGGGAATGGATTGCAGAGAATGAATTAGGTTCATGAAGCATTCTTAATAATAGCTAACATTTTTTTTTTGAGCACTTATGTGTGCTTTTCATGAATTTCATTATAGATTTCTTATAAGAGCTCCAGGAAGTAGGTGTTATTGTCATTCTTATTTTGAAGATGAGAAAATTGAGGTTGAAAGAAGTTAAATTGTCCATGGTTGCAGATTAGTAAGTCAAAGAGCTGGAACCCTGGTGAAAAGTTTTCAAAGCCAAAGCTCTGAGCTTTTCTGTACTGCTTCCTTGGGGCACCTGGCTGGCTCAGTCTGCAGAGCATGCAGCTCTTAATTTCAGAGCCATGAGTTTAAGCTCCACATTGGGCATGGGACCTGTTTTTTTGCTTTTGTTTTTAAATAGACTTCTTCCTTGTTCTAATCACCAGCTATGTTCTCAGTTCTGTAGCATGGTGCCTGGGACATAGTTAGGTGCTGAGCGAATTTGTGTTGAGTTTATTTGGTTCCTATGTTGTATGTGGTTGTGTATGTATTATTTTGTGAGACATGCTGAGTTGTAACACCAGCTATGGTTTATACACAGCCAGGATGGAACACGGGGCTCTTTCATCTTGTTGCCTGAGAGGGTTGGCCTTTGTTATGAAGCAACCCTGGGTGTCCAGGAGTTCATCGCTTTCATATCGTCCGTACATAAGACAGTGTTTGGCACCTGTAATATCTTAATAAACATTTGTTCATCCACACGCTTGAACAGACTGTTTTCTCCCATTTTCCTATCCCTGCTTTTATCTATAGCACTCCCTGCTCTCATCCTCCTCTATCCTGCTTGGCGGTCCTTCCCATTATTGTTGTATACCTAACCCTTTCCTTCTCCAAGCCTAAATCTGTAACTTTTCAGCTATACAAATGCTCCCCAGGCCACCCCCTTGGAAAACAATGCTTCCTCCTCTGAAATCTGAGAGCCTTTATTCTCAACACCACTCGCTTGGCACTTATTGCTGACTGTAGCTGGCAATTTTCCAAATTTTGTAAGCCCTTTTTTCCCCTCCTCCTCACTGTTACAAGCTCCTCCAGGGCCGGAACTATTTTATATAAATGTGTGTTTAACATAGTCACCAAATTAGTGCTTTTTACATAGTGAGTTTTCAGTTTACTACAAAGACAGTTTTATTACCTGCTACATTTCTGTGTGGAGGAAAAACATTCGATCCATGTGGCTGTTCCGTTAACTCAGGTGCAAAATGAAATTTCCATCTTAGAGAAGAACACTTTCAGTGAAAGTTAGGCTGTGTGTGTATGTAAGTGCGTAAACAGTCTGATTGTATGTATTTAGCTTAAAAAATTAAAATTGCTTTATTAAAGAAATGTGCTGAATGCTACATCATCAAGTCAAATTTGTACTTAGTAGTTTAGGGAAGGGTATAATAACCCCAGTGATGTGAAATTTGGGTCTTGATGCTAGCATTTATTATGCCAACTCTCACAATGGAGAATTCACTACTAAATATACTGAAATGGTGCTGAAAGTGTCTTGTTAATCCAAAAGGCAATTTCCAATTGGGAATACACAAAGACGTGGCTCCTACCATGTTATACATTGTTGTAGTTTCTTTTGAAACCTTAAGATGAACCTCAAACCACAGTTAGTGCAAAAGACATTACATTTGGAAAAAAAAAAAAGATATATAAATGAGTCATCGCGATTATTGCCCAACCTCTACACCATAATTCTTTAGGTATTATTTTCCAGGGTTGATGCCTTTTACTTTGATCCATCTATTCAGTTTCTCTAGGGATCCTGCTCAGAACTAATGGAAAGAGCATGCTTCAGAGACGATAAATTCATGCCTTCTGCTAGTCACTCTCCAGCAGAGTCTGCTCCTGACATCTTTTTAAATCATTTCAACTCTTTTATCCTGCATCCTTTTCCTTTTTTAACTTCTGTTGTTATCACAAAGTCCTTCTGCTAGGAAGTAGTAGTGATTGTGCCAATCTCCACCTTTATAGGGAGCTGAAGATTTTATGTTTGTTTTGGTTTTGTTTAATTGGGATACTTTATGGTGTATCCAAATCTATTATGTAAAAGTGGATTAAACTTTTCACGTACCGCAAAGCACAGTAAATTCCATATAAAGATAATTTCTTTCAAGTAAATCAGCCCTATTTGAATATCATTGAAAGCAAATGCTGACTTAGAAGGATCAAAAATCAATCCCAGGTTTCAAAACACTGCATTCTTAAAATGCCCCTTGCAATGTATTATCATGTACAGAAGCTTCAAGATTCATATGCTTCCTTAGGTTAAATGAGAAATGATTCCCCCGCCACTGTTAACCATTTTATTCCTCCAAATCTCCACCAATATAAAAAAAGGGGGAGATGTGATTGCTCTATGATTAATGGTTTATGCTCAGAATTTTCATAAAGCAAGTGGATCTGGCCTATCTGCATTCTCTTTGCCCTACACTTTTCTAAAATATTTCATATTCCTTTGGGTTTGGAAAGCTGCTCTGATTCCAGGCCAATCTATAAGTAGGATATAGGGTATATTCCTTTGGGCTTTCCAAAGTGTTTATGTCTTAGAGAACTTCTTACAGTAGGAGCAGCTTTTAGGAATCTTGTACTTTTCAGAGGTCTTAGAACCAGTAAGTACATTCACACTGTGGTTCCTTAATAGTAAAGTGGGTATGAGTTATGCATTTAGAAAACACCAGAAGTGCATCGGTCTTTCTGATCTACTTTCCTTTTATCATAAATCTAGTACCATTTGAAAGGGAAATAAGAAGAAATGTTGGCGAGATTCCAGTTTATATTTTGCTGAAAAGTGCGGAAGGGGAAGGATACATAGAGAAGAATAACCTCCAGTTAGCTTTCTCTTGTTTTCTCTCCATAAGTTCCTCCCAAGTTGTAGTTATAATTAAACATCACGAAGCTGTTACATTAAACAGCCAGAAAGAAGCTATTCCCATCCTCACTTTGAAACCTCAGGGAAATTTACATTTTCCAAACATGGAAAGCTTTTCTATAGTTTCCAGCTATCGAGGAATAAATAATGAGTCACACACACACACACACACACACACACACACACACACAAAAGATACTGAAGTCTTTGTCAGACTGGTGAGTCATTTCTCAGTAGAAAGTATAGTTGTGGTCAATGGACTTAACTCTTAAAGAAAGACGAATAATACAAAGAGACTTGTTGTGACTGAATCAAGAAAGGGCAAGCGCCTGCAAGAGTTAAGTGCTGCTTCCCCACTTCCTTCATACTGCATTCCCCTGATCTGGATCTCAGCCTTGTTCAACACAGCTCCTAGCCTTTGCTTTGCCAGCCACTACAGCGATATATCAGTTTTGGACAAAAATTGAGATTACATGAAGCTAAAGAGAGATGTGAGAGATGTGAACCCTAAAGTGACAGGGTCTTCCTTGGAGATGTTAATAGTCAACACATTTAGAAATATCATGGGAAAGAAATTGGATATGCCAGGGCATATCTCCATGTTCTACACAGTGGCAGCTTTAATACTGAGCATATATACAGAGAGTTTCAAACCTTTTCTTTCTCTTTTGTGGAGTGTTTTTTTTTTTTTTTTTTTTTTTTTTTCAATGGACTGGTAAAAGAGAACCATATGATTTTAGCAGTATAAGGGAAAAATCCTTTGTGGCTGCTTTAGGCTGAATTGCACTCCCTGAACTTATTGTGTTGCTACCATGCATGAAAGGGGGCATATTCTCCCCCCCACCCCAAAATGGGAGAGACAGAGGGTGGGGGCTAGATTTTGAATTTGAGACAAAGATGATGGTGCTCTATTTTTATGAAACATGCAAGGCAAATAAGTCCACTACTGGAATATTTGAAAAAAAAAAAGAAAGAAAGAAAAGAAACCTTAGCTGAATCACATAAAAAAATAGCCCCACAATAGTACAACTAAAACCTAATGGTGTAGAATGCATTAAGCCACGGGGAAGCTTTGTCTTACAGCTCCGACAGCATATTCTTGGTACAGAGGGGCAAGGTTTGTACTCAAAACTCACACCCCACACCCCATCACAGCTGCCCTGGCCTTCGTCTCATCTTTTCACTCTGTTCTCCTTGTCTCAGAAATAGAAGGAAGAAATAAGAAAACTTGTTCCTGTAAGGCTGGCGTGAGGCAGGAGGGGGGATGTGGGGCTGCAGGGGAGGAAGGAGATGATGCCTCTGTCAGTCAGCACCGGCAAATGCCATTTATGTGGATCCAGTGCTCACTCGGGAAGCAGAAATAAAGCGCTCTGATGTGGCGCCGCCCCTCCCCCGCTGCACTCTCGCTCATTACCACTCTTTCTTTAAACTGCTGGGTAGACAGCTGGCAGCCAGTGCCTCAGAGGAGGCTGGAGTAAGGGAGCATATAAATTACTGTTGCATTTTACAGCGAAGATAAACTCAAACTGCAGGGTTATAGCCTGAAATGACATGAAGGGAAGGCTCCAGCAGGCCTCTCAAAAGAACAAGGAATAGAAAATGGATAGAAAGAGTTATTCAGGGAATATGGGATCATGGAGGAGGAAAAAAAAAAAAAACTAAACAAGTTGTGTAAAATCTGCTGCTTTAGTGGGTCTTAAAGAGCTTATGTCAGCTTAATTCTGTGTGGTAGCATAATGTAAATCTATGGGAAATGGGGCTTTAGGCATCTCTGCTCTATTCCATTTCTGCAGATTGCCAAGCATGGCAATAAATGTCAAGTGATTATTTATTTGATCATTAGAAACTTCATTAGATTTTGATTTGATGCTCTTCAACCTCCCTCTTCCCTACCACAACCACCAAAAGGAAAGCTCAGTTTTGAAATTCAATCCAGCTAGTTTGATTGGGGGAAAAAAAATGTTATGAAATAAAAATCTAGTAAATACCAGCATCTAGATGACAACATTCTGCATAAATATAGAATCTCCTCTCCAAGGAGCCTACGGCACTTCGCTAATGCGATGAAAGACGCGTTTTGGCAGGGCGGTACAATTTTTGGAAGCCTGTTTAGTATTTTGTTAGACGGAAGGCTGTTTCTGAGGTGAGATCAAACCCCTCTGGCTCCAGACAAAGTCTGATTGTATGTTCTCAGCTTGAGTCTTAGCTTATAATGCATTTGAACTTTCACTCAGCTTTCTTGGACTTGATTTATTTGCAGATTCTATTACCTGGGAAAAAGAGTTTGCGGGCCCTTGGTTGGCTTGGGTAATTCGGTACTCGGCTGCCCAGTGCCGGCGCCTTGGTATCACCCTTGCTCACAGCACAGAACCCGAGCCTGATTATCTTCCCAAAAAAGGGTCTTTTTTACTGTCGACAGCAGAGTCAGATATATGTTTACAGCTGACTTTTTCATTGCAGTTTCAGTTTCTCCTGTGCCTTTCATGCTACAATTTTCCGAGGAATCATGTATAGTGTGGGAAACAAAGGAAGGAGGAGAGAAAGCCCCGCCACTGGCTGGCTTCCTCAGGGAACACTACTTGCCTGTCAGAAGACCCACCAAATAGGAATTGGACTGACTTTCATAAAACCAGGGGTTGAAGCACAGTGTGGGGTATGTATTATTGCCACCGAGCACATGCTGCAAAGAAGCATAAAGAGACAGGCTTTATCTCTCTGCCTGAAACCTTCTTGGAACCTTCTGGGAGTGCACATTCTAAATCAAGAATCAAAACGTTTTCCCAGCACAACTGCAAATTGAAAATAGGCACTTGAACAACACAGGCAGAGATGTAGAAGAAGAATGACTTTGAAATGCCTACAACCCACCCCAAGCCACCCTGGGTTTTTCTGTAGACATGAGCAGTCTTCATCTCCGCTAAAGGGTATGTAGCACTCGGTAGAAACAAACGACAGCTGACAAAAAGATCCATTAGATGCCTGAACTTGCCCCTTGCCAGTGCAGAGTGTTTTTCTTTTCTGTTTTTTATTCCATCATAAAGAAAGGGCAGATATTTTTATTTCAAGAAGCACCCTATAGTCATAGATTTTTTTCTTGTTTTGTTTTGCTTTGTTTTTCTGTAGTACTTGTAAGTATATCACTACTGAAACAAGTACCTAAAGGATGAATTTTTTCCATTAGTCTAAGTGGTATGAAACATTGAGGAGAACAAGCTTCAGAATATGTTATTGTGCAACATGTTTAAAAACAACAATAACAACAAGTTAGGGGTTAGGAAGTCCATCCTTTTTGTAGGAGAAGTTGCTATCATCAAAGTCAAAATCTTTATTGCTGCATATTGACCAATGACATTTATCTGGTAGGTTCCTGATGAAGAGCCCCACACCGGGCTCACCTGGCTTCATGGAAAACCGACAGCCTGCGAGGGTCTGGGTCTAGGAAAGACAAACAAACAACCTGGGGAAGGAAGGTGGGTCCCTTCTGAGCGACATCTTTGCTGAAGAAGGAGAACTCTAAGTTAAAGGAAGTGTGTGAGGCCAGAAGACCTCCTGAGCAGAGAGAGTGGGAGGTAGGCTCTCTTCCTTGAGCCACGGGTATTTGGAAGGAGCTCTAAGACTGTGGGTAGACAGGAAAGCAGAACACAACGTGCTAAGGCCAGAGGAAGGGGCATGTTCTGGATGAGGAACAGGGGGTGGCTTGGTTTTAACTATGTCGATGCTCTGTGAGAAAAACAGTGCCGTCCACGAGAAAGGCAGGAGTTTGGGCAAAAGGTCTTTTTAACCAAGTTGAGGCGTGTCAATCAGATACAGTTGGCAACATGGAGCAATTATGATTTTGTGTCTAGAAAGGCTTCTCTTGCTGTAGGAGTCTGGGTAGCAGAGAACGTGGATCCTTGAACCCGGCTTTTTAGGGCACAGATTGGCTGCTATGCATTTTGTTCTAGATGATTTGTGGATGAACAGGCCGTGTCCCTACGTTCAGTTTTGTTGAGATGGGAGATACAGACTTAACTTGCCCGAGGGAGGGAAAAGAACAGAGGGAGGGCGAGGGCTGCTGGGAACAGACTTTGCAGTTTTCTCAGTGCAACCCTGAGGCTCTAACACAGGGAAAGCAGTTCTCAGTTCTGGCTCCAAGAGACAGCATGGGTGGAGAGGTGAAAGGAGCAGGCTGGAAGAGGTCAGGAGATCGAAGGGTAAAATAAGCCAAAGGATACAGGCGAATGCTGAAGCTATGTGGGCCATCAAATAAGAATGGAAGCATAACCTGGTACCTTGCCAAAGATGACATTTTTGTGCGTATGTGTGTGTATAGTATGTGTTCCCTCTATCTAACCAGAGAGGTTCCTGCCTATTCTAGATGATGGAGAAGACAGAAAATGACCTTAAGACAAATGCTCCTTGTTCTGTGAAGGGCCCCTAGAGCACTTATTTATGTAAATATAGAGCAAATATTTGTATAAATATTTAAGTATTTATAATGTTTATCACCATTTATTTACATAGATATTTAACTAGTTATATAAATATAGAACAAGTTGTCGTGTGTGTTAGCCTATTAAGACACACGTATTTTGAGTGACATTTTATAAACTTCTTTGTTGCTTGTAATTATTGAAGCTGGGTGATGTGTATGTGGAAACTCATTATACCATTCCCTTAACATATGCATGTATATAAATATATAAATATAAATATATATGCATATATTTTGGATATTTACATTGAAATATGTATGTATATATAGATATATAGCCAATATTTAGCTGATACCTATATATAAAATGTGTGTGTATATATACATAATGCATGTGTACTTAATATGTGTGTGTGTATATATACATACATATATACATGTATGTACATATATATAATGTATGTATATATATGTGTGTGTATATAATGTGTGCATATATAATGTGTGTATATATGTAAAATGTGTGTATATGTGTGTGTGTGTTTAATGTACATGTATGTGTGTAGATGTGCAGAGAGAGAGCTTTAGCCATATGGGGGAATTAATGATAGAAAAGAAAGGGAGCCTGTATTGGATGCTGGAACAAGTCTTAATTTGCAGTACTCCTTGGCTGGAGGCTATGCATGAAAATGGCCAAACTATTATAATGAAGCATCACACTAAAACATTTCCTTCTCAGGACTCCTGGGTGGCTCAGTTGGTTAAATGTCTGTTTTCGGCTGGGGTCATGATCCCAGGGTACTGGGATCGAGCCCCGCATCAGGTTCCCTGCTCAGAAGGGAGTCTGCGTCTCCCTCTCTTTCTGTGCCTTTGGAGTCCATACACTTAATGATGATATTTTCTGTTTACAACCTGTATATGCAGCATGGACTCAGTAAATACTGATGAAGTGAGATTAGTCATGGTATAGAGTAGGACAAGGTATAGAGTAGGACATGGTATAGAGTAGGACAAGGATTTGAGGTGAGGTTGTGGTGGTCCACATGGGTAAGAAGTACCTTCTTCCGTAAAGAGAGCGGTGTGGGAGGCAGAGGTAATAGGAAGATGGACTCATTTAAGCATACCCAAGTTATGAAATAGACAGAGGTAAAGGGGATGAGCTTGGCTCCTAGGACAGAAACCGTAGGCAAGCAACAGATAATAGAATATAGTAATGATAGTTGACAAGGAAATCGATAAAGATTTGGGGCAGGGTGTTTTGAGGACTTTAGGTTGAGCTTCTCTGTCAAACCAAATGCCAGAGAAAAACAAAACAAGGATGTGACCAGAAAGTAAGGACAATCTAACTAATCAAAGAAATCAATGGTATATCATTTAGGAATATATTTGGCTGCAAAAACCCAAATGTTAATAAAAACTAGCATAAGGATCGGGATGTATTTTATTTACATAACCAGATACCCACAGTTTCCCTATTGGTAGTATTGGTTTCCTCACTCAAGGATGTCATTAGGATCTTTTTTCCTTTCTGCTTTGTCATCCTGGAATTTTGGTTCTCATATCCATGCTTGTCTCCTGGTCACAAGATGTCTGCTGCACATTCAGCCATTACATCTGCAAGGGATACAGAAAGAAGTAGCTAAGAACAGAATCTGTCTTATCTGTTATCATTTACAAAGAAAGGCCTTTTGATGGCACTTTTCTCAGCTAAGTTTCACAGCTCAGATGTCATTGGCTAGAAGCAGGTCACCAGGTGACTCCTAATTGCCATGAATAACTTATACTTCACATCACCAGAGCAAGACAGTTTCTGCTCTGAACAAAGAAATTATTCTCTTAAGAAGTAACAGAGATTGTTTTTATCTGAGAAACATATATATTTTCTGGTTTAAATTTGGAAAAGTTATCTTTATTTTGTCTCAGGATCTGACATGTGGTTGCCCATCAAGCATGTTCTATAATCACAAAGGTTCATGCCCAGAAACGTTCCAGTGTCATTCTTGGCTGTCATTTATTATTTTGCTATTATACACTTCATGGCATTGTTGTGTCCCAGTTTTCCAATTTAAGTAACATCTCACTGAGTGTAAGATACTTCTCTATGGAGTTTTAAGGGTGTTTTAAGATAATATTCATTGTGGCAACTCCTCAGTGTGGTAATATAGAGTCAGAGTCCTGTTGGGGCTAGGAACAGAATCCAGCTTCTCCAGCCAGTTAAAACAGAATGGCAGACTTCTATGGGAAACATCCTACAGTCTCTTTCTGTGGGAGGAATCATATCAAATCCTCTTGCTCTGTGTATGTGTGTGTGAGGATGCAGTGGGATGGGGGAGAGACAGAGAGACAGCAAGAGAAGAAATAGATTGTATACGATGTCTATTAATAAAGTCAACTACTGAGTTTCAATGTGAGATCCAAAGTTCTTTCTGCCTTTCCTATCCTCCAATATCTGTTGCTATTTCATGCATTTCTGGTTGTGATTTTTGTCTTGACGGCCATATTTACCATTGTGATTCATGCTAGAATCCGTTTCAACTAGACATTCCTGAAACTGATCAGTTTATTTCAGAAGCATTCTAGCAATTTTTTTTCCTGTTTTGTACAGCTCTTAAATTCATGAAGCTGATATGCAGTGATCCAAACAAAAGCAGAAACAAAACACTTCTAATTCTATGATCTTACAAAATTAGGTTTTCCATTCTGCCACAACTGTAGATTAGTTCTTATCTCTTTATGTTAAACTTTTTTCTTTCTTATAAAAAGCTGTCACATTTGTAAGAGACTTCTCAGTCTCTTCCTATTTTATACAAGAGCAAGAGGACCATATTTAGAAAATTATTACAAAATTGCCATAATAACATAACATTGTGAATATTAATTTATCATAATTGCTTATTGTCCTCTCTTCCCAACAGAAGCATGGCTTCTTGTTGGCAAGCAATTCACCTTTTTAAATTTGCACTTGTGTAAGCAAGGGGACAGACCAACAAACCCTGTGGGGGATAAAACAGGCTTCTATCCTTACATGTTCTCACTGCACTCAACAGACATAAAAATGTTTTCATTGTGCTTGTCCATTTCTTACACTTGAGGGAAGAGGAAGCTGCAATCTTAGATATTTCCACTTTCCTTCCAAACCCTCAAGCCTTCTCTGGGTTCCCGAACGGTCAATTACACTGTCTCTTCAAGTGTCTTGCATCTCTTCCTCCCTACTTAAGCTTTTCTCTCAGACCATAAATGTTTTCAGTCTTTCTGCTCCTAAAAATCCTTTTCTTGAATATATCCCTCACTTTCTTCCCCATGACTGCCATCTTCTGTCCCCGTGTTCACATGTTTCAGTGACTTTCCACCCCCATTATAATACAGCTTTCCCTGGATTAATAATTGTCAACAAGAAGCTAGGGTGGATGAAAAGGCCTGGCACACACTCCATGTGGAAAAATCTGTTCTACAGAAACAGAAGGGAGTCAGTGCCACTGGGATATGTAACAAGACCAAAAACATTTACAGGGCTAGACATAGGACAATGCTCTGGTTCCCTGTCATGTGGAACACAATTGCTGATGACTGTGTCTGTGGAAGAGAGAGGGTCATATTAGAATTGTTGGAATCTTGACTGAACCCCCAAATCCAACATCCAGGTAGCCTAACCTGAATCACCCTATGTGGACCAGGTTTATTTAAACAACACCAACTTCTTATAGGTATAGTGTGAGTAGTACTATAGTAGAATAGTACTACAGTAGAGATTTAGGTACACTAGTACTACAACAGTTATCTAATGGACACCAAAAAACATATATTTTCACATCCCTTACAGGAAGAACTTAAGGAGACTAGACCTGGAATCCTTACAGCCATCCTGAATTACATTATGTAGAGTTCCATGTGGTATGTTGTTATTCTAGATGAAATAACCCAGATGTACAGAAATGTTTTGCTGGGAAAGGAGGAAAACCTAGAAAACTCTTTGGGAAGTGGGTGTTGTATCCTTAAAAGATGGCTCTTGAGTCATACAGCAGATTTAGGGCTGGATTTTTAGAAAGGATAAGAAGTCAAGTTAGGAACTGGGAAGTGGGGCAGTCATGGAAGGACATGTCATGAGGGGCTTCACTTCGATACTGCTTTGACTTTGAATTATGAGAGATTTTAAACCTTTTCATATTGTGATCCATTTTTTTTTGATACCTCAGTAAAGCCTGATATACATGTATGACTTTGATAATGGATAAGTGGAAAAGACACATGGGGAGCCCAAGAGAGTTGGAGGACTCTGCATCATCTCTGGGTCAAATCCATACACTCCATCTTTCCACATCCAATCATGGAAGGTGAAACTTTCTCAGAGGGGCAGAATGAACACATATTTCATTGGCATTACCTTGGTGTCTGCTCCACATTCCTCTCTTCCGACGTGTGCTTCTAGGGAGTCCATTTTATAGTCTTGGCACAAAACACGAGCACCACCATGCTGAATCTCAAACTGTTACATTCAGCCCAGAGTTTATATTCAGTCCAAGTTCAGCTTGGTCCTGGACGTCTCTACCTGGACATGTTCTCTCAGTCTGCTCCTGGTCAAGTTCTTTATCATCTTTCTACTACACTACTCTGTTCCTCCCCAAAAAGACTGAGTTTACACAGCGATTCAAAAGAAACACAAGGTCTTCTGTGATTGTTTGTTTACATTTATCACAAAATACTTTGAATTTCACCGCTAATCTACTCCCCAATTTCATTTGTTTCTCAGCATCTTGATCTGATACTGCCCATGCTCCCTCTTATTTGATTGGTGCTTCCTGTGTCTGTCATCATCACCTCAAGCCTTGTTCCACCAACATTCTGTTTTTACCCAGAAAGCCACTTAAACTCACCAGAAAACACAATAAATACATAATGCACTTTAAAATCCGTGTAGCAGATTTAACCAGCCCTTTTAGGTTCACCAGCCCTTCCTCCCCTGCTTAGGTAAGAAGCCCTGTATGCCAACACTCTGATATGCTAGCGATTCTTCTAATACAACATTTTCTCCAGTTTTGGCTCCATGATTTTAACACACTATTCCTTCTAAGCAAAATACTTCTTCCTTTCCCCTTTTCTCCAAATGTCAAGCGCTTAATTATCCCACAAAATTAAATCCATGTGTTATGTCTTCAGGAAGCAGCCTCTGACTCTTACCATCAGACTGCCTCAGAAAATGCCTTCTTTTTTCCCTAAGCGTGTTTACAAAACCCTATGATCACATTTTTGGGAAAGAATGTCTAAATTTCTTTTTGACCCAGTTTTCTTAAACTAAGGTTGTCTTTTTAAATTTGTATCTCTGTAACACAGCACAGTATACCTTATACACAGTAGTTTCTGGAAGTATTGAGTAACCAGAGAAGAGAGCAAATCTAGGGCTAAGTCATGGAGTATGGTCACTGAGGTGGAATTCATACCACCGGTGGAGACAAATATTTGTTGTTGAACAGAGAAAAGCCACCACCTACTTCAGCTGGCAAGCAGATGGCACATCCATATAAATGCTCCCTCCTTCAGGTAATTTTTCACCAGCCCGTGAGGATAAAGACATAGAAAAGCTCCTCAACACATACCTCTAATTTTAGTTAGGATTGATGTGCATTTTTTATTCACACACAAGAACAAGATTTTCCCCAAAGGTTGCTAGTGTAGGCTTCGATGATATATACATGACACTTACCTTCAGCAAGAAATGATTCATCTCCCCGGATCTCACTCTGAGTCTGCACTAGATCTGGAGAATTTTCTCAAGTTTCTTTTATGTCCAGCAAGACTGGCTGAGACTGGACATGAAAGCTGTCTAAATACTCTAATCTATTCCCAACCCCCAGAAATGCGGGCTTCACACTCTCTCTGTTTGCTGTCATGAATCATGATGCTGACAACTCAGTCAGATTTATAACATTAAACAAAAGCTGATAGGAGAAACTTCTTCCTGCATCCATTGGGAAAGGGCACGGGTGTTCTGTAGACCGGAGCTTCTCCTGCCAAGGTAAACGTAAAGCTAGAAGAAGGACTGAAAGATAGCCAGTTTGAATTTCATTTTCCCTGGGACAAACACTATTCATTGTTTGCCATGAGAAGTCCCCATCCTGTTTTCTTTAGAGCTGCTTGCTGCTTTCTATAAATTCCATTGCATTGTTGCTTTAAAGTCTGTTCATATTCTATTATTAGGTTGTTATTATCCTGGCCTTTATTATAATGAATCATAATACTCTGTAGCTACATGACATTTTTCTTCTTGGATCGTCCTGCTTAGCCTCATAAAAGAAATTAATCAAGTTACACCTTTAAGGAAAGCATTAAGCTACTTCATGGTAAAAGCAAATTGTCTTTGTTTGCTCTGATTGTAATTGTGTACAGTTTCCTAAATAGGCATGTTAAGATATCAGGGGAAATTTCAAATTGTTCATTCCTTTGACTGGTCTCCCCGCCCCATTTTTTTTTTTTCTCTAAACAGTGTTTTGAAATGCTAAGTATATGAGAAGGACAGATAGATGTTCTTGAAGCACAGTAGAGATCGGTGCATATATTAAGCATGTAGATGTAAAGTTAGTCTTTTCCCAGCACATTACACATTTTTAGATGTTTGTTAAGAAGAGGACTTGGTAATATTGAGCTGACCATGGTTTTCTTATTCTCCTTGCCCAGAATGCTCGTAGGAGTCTATGCAGAAGTCACCAAGATGAAATGTTTCTGAGGATATCTAATAATATGACTCTGTCACCCCCTGCCACTTCCTCCACTTGGATAATTGTTACAGTTCCATTCTCTGCAGAGGGAAACATGAAGGAAAGTAATTATCATATTTAACTTACATATGAGGGAGGAAATTTCTAATAATATCTATTGGGTTTAGATTTGAATTTCGTTTTTTTTCTCCAGTGGAAATATGCTAAGTACTTGGCACACTACCCCATCTCTTAAATTTATCTTTCAAATTTTCTGCATCTAATAGAAGAAAATGGTAAGGAGATAAAGAGGGAATTTCTGTTTTGAGCTATCTTTAGCCCATGTACCTGCCATCTATAATCATGGCTGTTTACGAGTTCAGCATCACCTGGGTCCACATGAGTGCGATCTGGGCTGGTAACAGATTATTCTCACATCGGAGACACTCCACATACACATGTCAGGCCTTTGGCTGTATATCTTTTGACTTAGTATCTATGTGTGTTTAGAAGCAAGTAAAGAACAGTCTGTTTAAAATTACCACCATTTTCATGAGGTATATATACACTGTGAAGATCTCAAAGCAATTTTATCCTGTATGGAGCAAAGAGATAAGGGCACCTGGTTGGCTCAGATATTAAGCATCTTCCTTTGGCATGGTCCCGGGGTCCTGGGATCGAGGCCCACATAGCGTCCCGCATCGAGTCCTGCGTTGGGCTCCCTGTTTAGCGGGAGGCCTGCTTCTCCCTCTCCCACTCCCCCTGCTTATGTTCCCTCTCTCGCTGGCTCTTTCTCTGTCAACTAAATAAATAAATAAAATCTTAAAAAAAAAAACAGAGAGATAGTATTGATTTAGTTTTGTTTGAAAAACAATTCATAACTTAGATGTGAAGAAGTATTAGAGAATGGGATTGAGAATCAGAACAGCTACTTCTAATTCCCATATGTAATTTAGGTTCTTTTTTTTTTTTAAGATTTTATTTATTTATTTGATATAGAGAGAGATTGCAAGTAGGCAGAGAGGCAGACAGAGAGAGGGAGGGAAGCAGACTTCCTGCTGAGCAGAGAGCTTGACGTGGGGGGCCGATCCCAGGACCCTGGGATCATGACCTGAGCTGAAGGCAGAGGCTTAACCCTCTGAGCCACCCAGGTGCCCCTAGTTTCTTTTTTTTTTTACATTAATTGTGACCCACAGCAGCGGGCGAATATGCCCCCCGCCCCCTCCCCTGCCATAATATGTCCATGTGAACCTGTGAATATGTTACATTACATGGTATGAGGGACAAAATTAAATATTTTGTGATGAGAAGATTTCCCTGGATTATCTGAGGGTACCCAGTGTAGTTAAAAAGGTCCTCCCTCTTATAAAGGAAGAAAGAATGAGAGTTTCAGAAGAAGCTGGTGTGATGACTGAAACAGAGAAAAAGACTTCTTGAAGATGCTCCCCTGCTGACTTTGAAGATTCAGTAAGAGTCCACAGACAAGGAATGCAAATGGCTGTTTGAAGCTGATGCTGGAAAAGGCAAGGAAACCGCTTCTTCCCTAGAGCCTTGAAGGACTGCAGACTTGCCAGCATCTTGATTTTAGCCAGTGAAAGCCATTTCGGACTTCTGGCCTCTAGAACTATAAGATAATAAATCTGTGTTGTCTAGGCCACCAGTCTGTGGGTAATCTGTTATACTGACCATGGGAGTCTGGTATATTCACGAATGATGATTAAGGTAAGTGTAGGGATTAAGATCACATGCTCTAGATCTGGCCTGTCAGGGTTTGAATCTTGGTTCAGTAGTGTGATCTTGAGCAATTTAAATAGAGTCTCTGTAACTAAATTTCCTCATCTTTAAGTTGAGTACACCTATATCACATTGGGCGTTATAAGGATTGAATTAATTAATTCATATTGAGAGCTGAGAATTGCGCTGCTGCAAAATACGTACTTGATACTGAGCTATTTGAGTTAAAAATAGCGAGAGTTAAGTAGTGCATAGATTAGGGGAATTTTATTTTTTAAAATGGCCATAGAACGGAATTTTTATTTTATTAATCACAGGATAATTAGTATTTGGAATTTAAAACTAATCTTATTGGCCTCCATCTCTTTGTATGAAGGATGTGGATCTATACTACCTCTGTAGATATGGAACATCTATCAATTTCCTGTCAATTTTGATTCTCTGCCCATCTTTGTGTTAAGATTACCCTCTACTTCTGCTTATGTTTGAATTCATTATATGGGAGTTTTTGGGCTCCTAAGCTCTAACTTAGAAAGTGAAATAATATACCCATCCAAGGATTCTATAAAGTTTGTTAATACTTATATTGGATTTTAATTCATTTTACCAAAATCTATTGCTTACACAAACTATCATTAAAAAAAAAAAACAGAGAACAAAAGATCTTGGTTTTCATGCCATTTATTGGCTTAAAGAGGAAAAGAATAAAAGTATTATAAGTGATAAAGGCAGAAGAGTTTGGCTACTCACGTGCCTCTTTGGGAGGCTTATTGATAAAAATGTGAGGTTCCCTGATGTGTGATTAATGTTCTAATGGTCCTTTAGAAAGATAGATGGTCAGAAAAACTGAAGTTGACCCTAGTGATGTTTAGAAAAAAAACTTTCAGAGTCCTGAGTTGAAGATGCAATGATGACAATCATCTGAACAAAACTACAATTACTTGGTGAATCTCAAAAATGGAGATATGGAACAAAAGGCAATCAGAGAAGTATGGAGTGATCCCTCATTTCCAGGACAGTATACTACCTTGGTTGGTGGGAGGAGCAAAAGCAAAGAGAAAGAGACACATCATTTTATTTTCTTCTCAAACTCTCAAAAATGTTTTAATTTGGAACAAATCACCCATGTCTTCCTGGGTCATGAATACCTCTCCATCATCATTACTCCCCAAAACAAAATAGTCAAGGACTCATATTAGACCATGAAAGACTCAAGAAGAAAGCTGGCACTGAAAGAAGACAGAAGATGAAAGTTGTGAGGAACCGAAAACCCAGAGACACGCTGACCTTTTCAAAGTGAATGCCAATGAGGCCCAATTTTCTCTGGTAAATATGGAGGGATTTCTCTGGACATACTACAGAAAACATCTGGACAGGAGGGACTTGATTTAATTCCCTCTAATTTGTTTTCTTCGTGACTTCTTTGAAAAGACTTTTTTGATCAGAAGGATCACTGAAATAAATAATTTTATACCACAAAAATAAGCCGACATTACATAGAATCACACGGTAATTGATATCGAAGTAACCTAATTATTTTCTCTGGTTTATTCCCCAAAGTCATACTCAGTTTGCTATATTGTCACAAGGAATTTCAAAGAGAGACCAAAGATGTAAATAATTCTTCATTCATTCACTGAAAACTTACCACACAGTACACAGTGTTAGGTATTGTACTGGTCACTAGAATGTGTTGAAATAATTCCTTTAAATAGCAGATGGAAAAACTAGAAGATATTATTATAGTTAAATAATTTGTTTACTATTTGAGAAGGTAGCACAGCTATTGGATGGGAAGGTAAGGTAAGGCAACAGGCAGCTTTGAAGCTGAGGACAAAAAAAAGGCTGTGAGACAATAGGGAAGGTTTTAGAAAGACAGGTACCCAGTGTAGTTCAGAGATCTTGAATAGGTCTTTATAGATATGAAATCATAAATTTTACAAAATAGTGCAGATACCATGGGTCACTTGAATTTCTTGGGTTCTCTCCATTTTTTTTTCTTATAGATTTTATTTATTTATTTGATAGAGAGTGAGAGCAAGAGAGATCATAGAGGGAGAGGGAAAAGCAGATTCACCACAGAACAGAGAGTCTGACACGGGATTCAATCTCGGGACCCTGAGATCATGACCTAAGCCGAAGGCAGACACCTAACCGACTGAGCCACCCAGGCCCCCATTTTGTTTTATTTTTAATATGTTTTCTTCCCATTGAATGATTATCTTAGGAGTCAACGACTTTGACAGCTTTGACATATTTGTATTTCTATTCTTCCAGGAGAAATAGTAATTTAGAAAACATTCTAACTGTTACCAAATGGATTTTGGGGGAAATACCACTGAGACCCCCGAAACAGACCCTTAAACCTCCGTGTCAAATAAAAATAAGCCATCATTGTGTTTGCTGCTCCACTTGTGAGGCTAATCAGTCTGCTTAGCCTTACAGGATGGTCAGAGCAGTTAATTAAGAGCCAGGGGAACTCGGTTCCATGGAGCAGAGAGCAGTTTACAGTGAATGCAGGGTGAGGTAGCTTATGGCCAGTGCTAACACATTAATCCCAAATCGGTTAACCAGTAGAGTTTAAAGAACAACAACATCTAAATTGGGCTTTGAATAATTGATGACAGCAGCTGAACTATTAAAGAAAAATGTATCTTTCCTCTAGGAAGCCTATATGCCTCTAATTACTAAGCTTATTTTCTCTGATTGGATACAGTTTCTCACAAGAATATTTTCTTTCCTCTGAAACATGAAGAGGAGCTCCAGTGACATGCTTTTGATGGCAGGGATAGAAAAATGTCATGCTTTCCCCAAATTAACTGAACTGGTTTTAAGACCATCCAGCCCACAATTTTGCTATACACATAGGTATACGACAAGCAGAAGAGAGACAGAAATCGAGGGTTAACTTTCCTGCTGAGGGTTGGTTCGGAGTGATGGTGGGATAATGAGGGTCTCCACCACCACACAGATTTTGAGATAAAAAGAAAATGATTTTTAAATCAAATCAAAGGACAGCTTTTTTAAAATACAGTGATTACAAAGAGTCTTCCAACAGGACGGAGTGTAATTCATTATAAACTTGTGAATCATTTCCTCTGATGAAATAGTGCTCTTTGTAACCTAACTTTGTCTGACCTTCAGAAAGCGTGTTGTTTGCAGAATCAGTTTTTTGCAGAGGTTTGAAACAGTGCATAATGCAGGTGACACTTCTGGATCAATTTTTCCTATTACCTCTTTTTCTTGTGCATTATAGATGCTACATTTCTAATAGTTCCCATAGAAACAGTTAGTGTTGGACTTTTGAAACTGTAGTGGAAAGGGGTGGAAGAACAAGGAAGATGGTTTGGGAGCGAATGATTAGCAGATATGTTAAACTTAAGGCTGTGTGACATGTATGTGCTAATTGAACAGCACAAGGATTTCGCAGGTGGGCATAAGGCTTTACAAACTTGATGAGCAAAGGTTGGATATGAGATAGTCACAAATCCAAAGTTTGGGCATTAAATTCTGATCCTAAAACTATATGCATCATTTACCTATGTATACAGTACCTTAGAATTCTGTGGTAATCTTCTAGCCATCACATGCTTTACTAATTTATATTTTTAAAGAACAGCAAACATTTGGGGATGCATTCCTTCTTTCAGTAAACTCATGTAAAATGCCCATCATATGCCAGGCTCTCATCAAGGTGTTCAGGATCATTCCTGAAAAAAGGAGAGAATGTCCCTTTACAGAGCTTACATTTGGCGGGGAGTAAGTGGAGTAAAATGTTATAAATTTATATGTTCTATGAAAAAAAGGAACACCTGAGTGAGCTAAGACAGCTGGGTAGTTGGGTTGCAATATTGACGAGGATGGTCAGGGGAAAGTCACCAAGAACATGAGTAAATACTTATAGGAATTGCAGAAGTGCACCTTGGGAATAGCTGGGGAGACCCCTCCAGGCAGGAGGGACTGTGCCAAGGCAGAAGACCACCTGCTTCTTCTTGCTGTAGCAGAGAGGCCAGGTGAAGCTGGAAGGGAGAAAGCAGGTTCACAGGTTGTAGGTCAGAAAGGTAACTGTCAGCCAGATCATTTGAGTTTTTAGGTCATGATAAGGATTTTGGCTTTTACTCTGAGTAATATGAGAAGCCCATAGGTCACTGATTCTTAAAACATGGTCTCTGGGCCAGCAGCATCAGCATCGTCTGGGGAATTAGAAGAAATATGAATTCTCAGGTCCTACCCACACCAAAATTTCTGGGGATGGGACCCCATACTCTGTGTTTTAATCAGTATTCCAAGTGATTCTGATGCATGGTCTAGGTAGAGAACTACAGCAGTGGATGATTCCAAGCAAAATGACATCATGTTCTAACTTGGTCATTTATCTTAAGACTTGTAGAAATTGACCAAAATTGGGGGATTTTTCGAGAGTAAAAAGAGTCATATGAAACAGTTATAATCTATCTACAACGGATTATAGAGTGAGATTTTCCAGGTCAAACCAAGACATAGGAGGCTATAAGTCACTCATTATTCTATGAAATAGTAGTCCACACTCTTCTTCTAAAAAGAGGTCTGCTCACCAAGGCAGGCTTCTACCTGTTGAAAAGAAGAGGAAGAGGGAAAGCTTGGGGAGGTACAGCTTCCCAGGCTGGAACTTTTTCCTCTCATGAGCCATAACCAGTCTGAAGTTCATGGGAAGGACATCTCACTTAAAAATACAGACAGCTTACCATACATAATCTGCAATGATTTAAAAGGAAGCTGGAGCTAGAATGGGATTTTTATGGAAGCCTGACCTTTGGTCTTGCTCATTTCATTACCAAGTATTTTACTGCTGACATTTAGTCTGGGCCAAAGTTTGTTCCTACGCATTTTGAAGTCATGACATTTCATCATGTGGTATTTTGCTTTTGATTAAGGTGCTATAGCATTCGTTGCCTTATAAATTTAATAGTGTTTCAATATTTTATACGAACATGGTCTTTTTTTTTTTTTTAAATGTGGCTCTGTAAAGGTACTATCTAATTTGATATAGAATATCTAAACGAGCACTCTCTCAAGAGTGATATATTGCTATTATCAGGAGTGGGCTGAGATGCATTCTCAACAAGCCAGAGACATAACAGGAGAGAGCATCAAGAGCAGAGCCTACAACCAGGGCCCAGGCTCCTCGTACCCAGGGACACAGTGGAATGCTTCAGGTCTCAGGAGAACTCATTTTAACCCAGCTGAACCCCACAGAGTGAAGATGACTATCCTCACTATTTAAAAAATTTCCTAAGAAAAATGTAAACTAGCTAAAAACAGAATGAAACACCTCATTTAAGCTTGAAAAGAGATTAAGGATTGAATCTCATGCTTCTTAAAGGCAGCCCATGGACCACCTGCCCATAGGTCGCCTGCAGAGCACGGTAAATAGACAAACACTCACAGGCTGCCTGCCAGACCTGCTGAATCAGATTCTCTGGACAGGCAGCTTAGAAATCTGCATTTTTAATAAGCACTCTAGTTGATTTCTATGCACAGTAAACTTTGTGAAGCCCTATGATAGGGACAGTGTCCAAAAACAATAGTATTATCCAGAGCCACAGAAGGTAAAGATAAGAACAATTATAATGCTAAGATAATTTTCCATGTTTAAGCTATTTTGGTTTGAATGACTGCAGAATAAGGAGAAAGAAGGAAGAAAAAGATATGCCAAAACCCAGAGGACTCACTGCCACAAGTCAGAGGAAATGTTAAAAAGCTTGAGAAACAGCCAAATAGTTGCTGGGGTGTGTGGGTGTGTAGGGGGAGGTTGAGGGAGCCCGCCAGGAGATCTCATGGGACTAACTTCACATTGCTAATTTACAATCACATGCTGCATCTGTCACTTTTACAAATCAATGAGAATGCCCACCCTTTAATAGCATGGGGTTGCGTGCAGTGGCTGCCGGTGTGGGCCATCCAGACGAGACCTTTCAGGATGTCAGGAAAGAACCTCAGTGACGCACATTAACACACACATGCTCCTTTATGTCACTTCCAATTTACTTTATCTTAAATTGTCAGCAAGAAGAAGTCACGCCCATATTAATAACTAGAGGTTTGCATTTAGGCCAAGAAAAATAAACCCTGCTGATAGCTCTGCAGACAGCTGGTTTGTTCTAAGTAGAGCCCCACCCCCCCACCCCCCTCCCAAAAAAAAAAAACCAAGAGAGTGAGAGAAAAAGAGAGAGAGAACGGAAAAAGAAAGAGAAAGCTCTTTGTGGAAATTTTATAATATTTCGGGAAGGGACTGCTAGAAGAATTGTTTCAATGTCTTCATTTAGGAAAGGCATTTTGAGAAAATAATCAAGATTGTCATTAAACATGTTTTTTTTTTACTTTAAACAGCAGAAAGAAGGGAAACATTCCTAAGGTCGAGTCCTGATTAGTTTCACCATCTGGGAATGAAATTGTATGGAAGAAAGAACATCTAAAATATTCTTTTTACTTTTCTAAAGACAAACGAAGAAATTAAGATGCTACTTCTGTGAATCCAATTCTGATCAAGAAATAAGAAATTATTCACGGGGGCGCCTGGGTGGCTCAGTGGGTTAAAGCCTCTACCTTCAGCTCAGGTCATAATCCCAGGGTCCTGGGATCAAGCCCCGCATCGGGCTCTCTGCTCAGTGGGGAGCCTGCTTTCCACTCTCTCCTCTTGCCTGCCTCTCTGCCTACTTGTGATCTCTGTCTGTCAAATAAATAAATAAAATCTTAAAAAAAAAAAAAAGAAATTATTCACGATGGAAGTGGAAATGAATATGGACCATAACCAGACACGGGACAAAGATATTTAAAAAACAGATTTCAAAAGCACTTAAAGGAAGAAATCAGATTTGACTTTTGTATGAGCCTTAAAAGGGAATTTGCTCAGGGAGTGTGGTTGGAAAATGATCTTCAGTTTGTATAGTTTCCAATCAGATGGAGAAAAAATATTTCTCAGGGAACTGCCTTACGTGCACAGAAAGGCTTCCTGAGAGTAGGAAATACTAATGAACATGTGGAAGAGGTAGAAAGAGGGGCACATAGCAAGGAATGAAAATAAAAGAGCTGCGTAGGCTTAGAAAAGCAGTGTCAGGTTAGAGACCAGAGTTACTGAGGCCTGAGGAACTGTTAGAGATAAGAAAAGGCTGTGCAAGCTATGTTCAGAGACACTATGAGCAGAGAAGGGAGCGGAGGTGGTACACTGGTGACGGATGACTGAAATGTTACCAGATAATTGATTTATTCATCTTTACATGCCCTACGCCACGCATGGTGCCTGTCACCTATCAAGTGTACTACGCAGGTGGAGGAAAAGGATGGACGAAGAGTTCAGGTGGAGACAGTGATTTTGAAAATTGAAAAGTCAGGGAAGAAATAGGAGTTTTATAGAAAAATTTCAATTAATCAAGGGACTTGGTTATTTTTAAATGAGCTCTCTCTACAGACCAAGAAAGATGATGTCCCAAGAAGGCAGGACTCTGCAGATCTGATGTGAGAACTGTCATTAACAATGCTTAGGATCGAAGTATAGAGGTATCAAAGATGCAATCAGAGTACTAATCCAAAATTTCAACAAAGACAAGAGATGGATTTCAGGTATTTCAGAACAGTGATTGGACTATTTCTGCCAGAATTCTATGACATCTTATGAAGTAGGAAACTGCTTCACTCTGAGTGATTTAGATTAAAAAACGATGTTTAGAGTCTACTAAATGAGGAAAGCGTACAGAAAGACAGTACAATTTATCTTTTTTTATAGGATTCCCTAATCTATTCATGAAAGAAACGCTGTCATCATGGGATCTCATTAGGGCATCCTGCAAAATTTCTTTTTATACTTAGGGAAAAAATGGAGAAGAGTAACTTGGTGATGATGCAAACAAATGGATTCCTGATTCCCAACTATATTCCAATAGGACCGAAATGAGACAGTCTCAAACTGTGTTAATAAGACTGTGTTTGGCCTTGTCTTGTTCAATATTTTGATTGATGGCTTGAATTAAAAACAAACAGAAAGGGTCCTTAATAAAATCTGAATATGACACAAAGCTAGAGACTAAAATAACAATATACTGCTAGTCCAAGCAAGATGGCATGTGCTTGTCTTAATTCAGGTTGCTGTAACAAAGTACAGTAGAATGGGTGGTTTATAAACAGCAGACATTGATTTCTCACAGTTATGGAGGCTCCGAGACTGAGATCAGGGTGCCAACACATTCAAATTCTGGTGAGGACCCTCTCTCTTTCCAGGTGGCAGATGGCCATCTGCCCGTGTCCTCAAATGGTAAAAGGGGAGAGGGGGCACACAGGGGTCTCTTTTATAAGGGTATTAATCTCACTCAAGAGGACAGAGCCCTCATAATTTAATCACTTCAAAAGTCCCCACCTCCTAATATCATCACATTGAAGGTTAGGATTTCAGCTTATGAATTTGAAAGGACACAAACCTTGAATACATAACACATCTACCCCTTCTCCTTTCTGCTAAGTCAACAATGTATGCTAGAAACAACATAAGAAACAACCAGAGGCCTCTCAAAGGTGTTATGGTTGCTGAATAATGTCCCCCAAAGATATCTACATCTTAATACCTGGAGTCCAAATATACCTTCCACAGCGAAAGGGATTTTGCAAGTGTGATTCCATTAAGGATCTGGAGATGAGGAGGTTGTCTTGGAATTGTCTACAAGGGCCTGGTGTTATCTCAAGGATCCTTCTAAAAGTGAGGCCAGAGGAGTGGAAGGCTGTGTCACGAGGGAAGCAGAAAGACGTTTGAAGATGCTGTGCTGTTGGCTTTGAGTATGGAAAAAGGGGCCACAAGCCAATGAATGCAGGCAGCCCCTGGAAACTGGACAAGACAGGGAAAATTCACTCTGAGAGCTTCCAGAAGGAACCAGCCCAGCCTACATTTGGATTTTAGCCAAATTAAGCAGTTTTGGACTTCTGACCTCCAGAATTATAGGAGAATAAATTTGTGTTATGGTAAGGCATCACATTTCTGGTAGTTTATTACAGCTTCAGTATGAAACTAATATAGATAAGAGGAAGGAGATCTGATTAAGGACTCAAGAACTGGAGGAAAAACATAATGGCAAGGTGTTTCATGATCTCCCCTTCACCAACCAAAGGAAGAAGGTGACTCCTGTAGATTCCAATACTTAACCTAGCATTGGAATTCCTCATTCCTCCCCTTGACCAAGCGGAACAGGATGATGGCTAAAATAAAATTTAATGACAACACTAAATGCTGGTTAAATTTGTAGAAACTAGGTCAGTCATACAATGTCAGTAGAAATGTAAAATGGTAATCCATCTGGAAAACAGTTTGATGGTACCCTATAATACTATACTTAAAACTCCCATATAATGCAGCAACAATCAGTCTCTTGGGTGTTTGCCATAGAGAAATGAAATCCATGCTCAAACAAAAACCTGTATACAAGTATTCCTAACAGCTTATTCAACATAGCCCCAACTGAAAATGATCCAGATGTCTTTCAACAGATGACTGGTTAAATGAACTGTGATGCACCTATAGCATGAAATGTTACTCAGTGATAAAAAAAAAAATATAAGCTATTGATACATGAAACAACTTGGAAGAATTTTGGGAATATTTTGGGAATGAATTTTGGGAATATTATGAATTTTGGGAATATTATGCTCAGTTTAGAAAAAGCCCATCTTAAAAGGTATTTTGATTGCATTTATGTAACTTTCTTACACTGGCCAAATGATAGAAATGGAGAATAAATTTATTGTTGTCAGGGGTTGGGGATGGAGGGAGTAGGTATCTGTGGATATAAAGAGAATTATAAGGATTCCTTTTAGAACTGGATCTTTTTAGGGCAACTGGGTGGCTTAGTCAGTTAAACATCTATCTTCGACTCAGGTCATGATCCCAGGGTCCTGGGATCAAGGTCTACATCAGGCTCCCTGGTCCGCAGGGAGTCTGCTTCTCCTTCTGACCCTCCTCCCACTCGTTTTCTCAATCTCTCTCTCTTTCTCAAATAAAAAAAATAAATAAGTAAATAAAATCTTAAAAAAACAAAACAAAACTAGAAATGGGGGTGCCTGGGTGGCTCAGTGGGTTAAGCCTCTCCCTTTGGCTTGGGTCATGATCTCAGGGCCCTGGAATCAAGCCCCACATTGGGGCTTTCTGCTCAGCAGGGAGCCTGCTTCCCCACTCTCTCTGCCTGCCTCTCTGCCTACTTGTGATCTCTCTCTCTGTCAAATAAGAAAAAAATTCTTTTTTAAAAAGCTATCTAAAAAAAAACAAAACTAGAAATGGAACTTCTAAAGTGTTGACTCTATCATGTCTGTATATCACATGTAGTCTAGCTTTCAAGATGTTACCCATTAAGAGAAACTTGCAAAAGGGTGCATAAGATTTCTCTGTAGTATGTCTTATAACTATATGGTGAATGTATCTCAAAATAACGAGTTTAATTGAATAAGACTATGAAAAAAATTCATAAGTGATAGACTATCAGTGGTCCTAATAATGCATTTTCTCACCTTTAATTTGTTATAAAAATGTATTTATCTTTTGTTTTTCATGGATGTTTTCACTGGGAATAGAATGCTAGGATGACCTTGTTGATTATTTTTTCTCTGCCTTAAAGATGTCATCCTTCATCTTCTGGCTGGTATAAACTTGGTTTCCCCAGTACCTTAAACATTTGGGTTTGAGATATGGGTGTCTACTTATATGCAGACTTTTTATAGTAGAGTACTGAGTACTATAAATGTATTTTCCCTACCTTATGGTTTTCTTAATAGCGTTTTCCTTCCTCGAGCTTATTTTACCGTAAGAATGCAGTATATAATACATGTAACGAACAAAATATCCGTCAATCCAGTGTTTATGTTATTGGTAAGATTACAAGTCAACAATAGGCTGTTAGTGGTTAAGTTTTGGGGGAGTCAGAAGTTATCTGTGGATTTTTGACTTGTTGGGGGAGTGGGCAGCCCTAACCCCTGTGTTGTTCAAGGGTCAACTGGACTTCCTGATGAAAAATGTTACAAAAATTTTGGCAAAGTTTCTTTTTTCTCTCTGGCTTCCTTTATCTTTGCTTTTTCACTTGTTTTAGTATGATACATCAAAGTGCAGTTCTTTTGTTATTTTTTTCTGCTAGGGGTTCTCTGCACCATTTCAGCAATCTGGAAAATCTGAGCTAAAATCAGGTTTTGGGGAATAAACCTCCTAAAAGTAGGTTGTAGGGAAACACTTTCAAATGGAAGATTAAGAACCTCTAAAAATCCTCCCCTCCATAAAAGCACCAACAGCGGTGCAAAATGGCCAAAGTCAGCATCTTTCTGAGCTCTTCAAATTAACCAAAATCCTGCAACAGTCAGGGAACATTTATTAAAAAAAAAATGGCTGAAGGAATTTTGGTATGAACAGCAAGATAATGGTGTGTGAACTTGCCTTGTATCTATCCTCTTCTTCCCAGCTTCACGGAAGCCTTGAAAATTATTAGCCTCACAACCATGATAGCTGTGAAAACCAGAGTAGAGTCTTCAGTGCAGGGACAAAATCGGTTTGGAGCTACACTAAAATCCCTATCACTGAAGAATTGTTATCTTTGACTTCCATGACAGCGCTCTGTAAATGCTCATTTGAAAGGATTTGTCTCTTTTTGACCTGACTCTGACTCCCTTGGTGGGAAAGGCACTCTCTGTAGAGTGTTGGCTGAAAATAATATAAGAAGTTTAGGAAAAGAATTGTTAGAACGTGTTAAAGAAGGGCAAGAAGAAGAAAAGAGAGGTGAAGGAGGAGGAGAAAGATCATCTTGACGGCTACCATGAAAACATAGAATTTACAGGTTTACAAGTGGGAAAAAGAAAAGAGATATGTCGGGAAACAAAGACTGAAAATGGATCATTGTGTCTAGCCATGTGGACGTTATTGTGTCTCTTTACAAGAACACTTTTTTAATGAAGTGAGAGGGTTAGAGGTCAAGGGAGATTGGGAAATGAATTGCAAACAAGTACCTGAGATCTTAGAATGGTGGTATTTTTGGTTTCCCCAGTACCTTAGTTAGCCCCTTCATTTTGTAAGTGTGAAATGGATACTCCAAGAAATTAACCAAAAGATACAGGTAGTGGCAGAGAGGGAGCTAACACCCACACTTTTCTCATTCTCATTTTAAATATCCTTCAGTCACACAAGATTGCCTCCTTCTGAAAAAACAAACAAACAAAAAAACAAAAACAAAAATGGTAGATAACCATTACCTGTGTTTTTATTGTTAAAAACAGAGATTCTGAACTTCAGAAATAAAATGTTTTGCTTTGCCCAAGAAGAAGGTGGCCATTATTTTGGTTATAACATCCTGGAAAAGACAAAAAAACACAAAAATAACTTCCCACTTTCCTTTTCCATTACCGCTCTCTTTTCCAGAGAGGTGGGGATGATTTGCCCCTTAGTTACTATTACAGACACCACATTCAGCTCTTCTTTGAACTGTGAATGCTGGCCGCAAAAGGGCAGTTTCATTTCTGTATTTTGATCACTTTTTTTTTTTTTATGGACTTAACCCCACAAAAGAATATTATCTCTGGTCTTAAATCTTTTGCTCAGAGTGAGTTGCATTTTGTTTTAGGATAATAAGAATGGAATTTCTCTTTTTACTCAAAATCAAAGCCTTTTAAAGGCCTCTCTGCACCCACTTCCCCCACCCCTTACCCGTTTTTGATGTTCTTTAGAAAATTTAGTCTGGTGAATAATATCAAGTTTTTATCTATGTATCACCCAGCTCAGCATGATCTCATAGAAGAAAATGGAAAGAATAATCCACAGTGGTCAAGGAGCTAAAGACTAACTTGATCCATAATTAAACAATACATTCACATGGCTGAGCAAAGAGCTAGCAGCTACCGTTCATCTCTGATGTTCTTTTACAAGGCTTATCTCCATTTGAAAGCTTTCTTTTAAAACATTTCTTTGGCAAGTAGACTAAATTATTCACTGCTTCCAATACTAATTTTTGTTATATATTTCTAGTGTATTCTATACAATCGGATAGAAACATTTTATGCAGATTTTTAATTAAGATTAGTCAAAGCCACCGTGCTAATAATAATAACAAATAGACACATACCACACATATACACTATGTAGTTCTGGCTCATTAGATAGAATATGTAGCAAACAGCAATCAAAGCATCATTTCTTTGAACATTTGCTTTAATTATGATACTATATACTACATATAATATTTATTCTAGGGGTGTGTAGAGGATTTTAAGATGAAAAAGTATAATTATGGTAATTATGATTTGAGGGCTTTCGTTCTTGAATATTTCCTTTGGAGATTTGTGTGCCATGAAAAAATATTAAGTAAAAAAAGGCTCTGGGCATGAACAAACACTTCGTATTTTAATAATCCTCATCGTATTCAATGCTGCTGCCATATTAGCATATTGTCATTTCTGCTTTTTTCTTTTTCTTAAAAAATCTATTTGCATAATTATGTAGAGTGCAATCTCTTTCAGGTTGTTCGTGGGTATGGAGCACTTAGCATTGCATATTACTACGGGAGATCAGCTTCTGTAGATATTCATGATTTTTGGATCTGAAAAGAAAATAAGTGTACATATTTTTTCTTATTTCTGACTTCTTTGTAAAGAGGAAAGCTTTAGCACATTAGAACAAGGAACGTTTCATTTTCTTATTTTCTTCCTGAAATGCCATATAGGTCATATAGAAATACATATGCATACACAGGTATTAATTTTTGCAGTATGAGTAATAGTTCTATGAAATTCTGACTTCTACATTTCTCACTTTTTATTCAGGTAATAAATGAGGTATGAATACATAATAAACAATACGAATACTGGACTAGTTTGTAATGATCCTTAAATAACACATGCACACAAACACATTTATACACACACCATGTACACTTAAATATGATCCATTGCCTACATAGGGAAAAATATTTCTTAAATTTGCAATAAATATTTTGAATGAAACTGCTAATTTATACCAGTTTGGAATATAACTATTTTATGGCCTTTTTTAAAAACAAAAAGACTTACTTGTATATTTAAAAAGAAAAAAAAAAAAGGTGAAGCAAAATGGAAAGTTCCAGAAAAGAAAACAAAAATTTCATGTAAATTTCACCACCCTTCACTCAACAGTCAGTTTTGGTGACTATCAACATCATCTTCCTTTATTCACACACAAGCAGTATAGAAGATAGGAATAGTTTCACGCAATGACATAGCATCATGCATAGTATTTTAAACTTAAAATTAAAGCTTACTATTATTTGCTTTTAACTGAAAAAAAGACCTGAAGTAAGACTTACAGAATTACTGAAGCCATTGTGTGTGTGTGTGTGTGTGTACAAGACATACCTCCTAAAAATATCATTTACATTGAAAATTTTTAAAAAATCAGTCTTTTATTTTTAGTGAAAATGTCCAATTTAGTAAAATACTATGTAGCTTACACAGTAAGTGGGAGAGCTGGCGAACTATGTTTATGACTAATATTCAGTGATATGCGGAACCATATCGAAGATCCAATGTGATTAAGATGTCACTACCACCACTTCTATCATTTGTATGTGAGATGGTGGAGATGTTACTTGATAAGTTTTACTACAGTGTGGCCAACCATTCCAGAAAGGAAACAAAACCAAACAAACCCACCAAATCCAACAACAACATTAAACAAAGCTGGTTTTCTTACATTTCTTGTCTTGAAATTGAAGACTCCTGTGAAAGCCTACCAGATCCTGGGCCATGTGCCTGCAACTAGCTGGAAGGTGCCTAGACAAGGAAGTTCTTAATCATACCTCCAGGAAGATGGGACTTACAATATGAAAATATGTCATGTTGTTGGCATTTTCGAAGGATGGGGTGGCCATGTGTGACAGTTATCTATTCTAGATCTCTTGCTTCCTGATAATCATAATCTACTTTTTTCATTATTCCTTCTTTTTTGTGGAGCCTACTCAGCAATACTTACTGAGAAATTGTACTTCAGAGATAATATTTTGATACTTCCATGTCGAAAAAGAGTTATTTTTAACTATCTATTTCAAGATTGAAAAATATTTGACTCCCTGCTAAGAAATATGAGAAAAATATCACTCACACTTCCTCCCACATTTGCCCTTTTAGCTTCCATTTTTTTCCTGTTTGTAATTATATTATCATTTTAACATTTCTAAGAAGTATAACATTCACACTAGATTATATAATTAAAATTCCTTTAGCTCTTTCATCTCTTCTTTTGGCATAAATAGTTGCAACTCTGACTAACCATTCTTTCCTCTAGTTTCTATTTCCCTAAGCTCTTTATCATGTGTTTTTTTCTTGTTTGGCTACATTTCAGTATGCAAGAGTAAGAAGTTCTATCTTTTAACATAAAGGATAAATTCCTGCATATAAATGTAAGATAACAATGTTTCTTAGAAATTTATGGATATTTCTACACTTTTTCTGAAGCCGCATATTTCTTTGGAGACCTCTAATGACTATTTGACATCCCCTTTGAATGTGACTTTGTCTTTCATTCATTTATTAATACCTATGTTATTCTTCCTTTATCTCTATAAAGACTGAGGAATTTACCAGAATTCACATGTTTATATCAATTCCTCTGTATCCATTTTTCCTGGGAACACTGTGATTCTCTGTATGTAGATTCAAGGCTGCCATATTTCAATACAGGTTAACTGTGTACTCAAATTTTGTGTTACTTGCTCTTCTCTTTTACATATTCAGATCTCCCTTGACTTATGATAAGATTACAAACTGATAAACACATTGCAACTTGAACATATCACGAAGCTGGAACTGCTTTTAATAAACCTACAGAACATCATAGCTTAACTTAGTCCACATTAAACTTGCTCAGAATATTTAACAGTAGCCTACAATTGGACATTATCTAACACTGTCTGTGGTATATTGAAGTGTTGAATATCTCATGTAATGTATTAATGACTGTACTGAGAGTAGAAAAACAGAATGGTTATACGGGTACAGAATGGTTTTAAGTGGATTGGTTGTTTACCTTCTTGATTATGTGGCTGACCGGAAGCTGTGGCTTCCTTAGAGAGGATCATACTGCTATCGCTAGCCTGGGAAGATCAAAGTTCAGAATCTCCAGTACAGTTTCTACTGAAGTTATATCACTTTTACACCATCATAAAGTGAAAAAATTCTACGTCCAACCATTGTTAAGTGGGGAACGTTTGCAGTTTAGTATCTTTTGTTGTATCTGTGTTTCTCCATAGTCCTGGTCATGTTTTGTTTTGTTTTCTGCTGTTTTACTGACGTGATTTACTTCAGCCCATCCACTCCAGTTTTGACTTTGTTTTCAGTTATGGTCATTTTTATATAATGTTTTTAATGTGACTTGCAGAAATATTATATTTTTATTTTTCACTTAAGTTTTAGCAATTTCCAGCCCTTTCTCTCTTTCATATTCCTTTATTTGAACATTTGTTACTGCTTTTTTCAATTTTGAAAACTTAAAGTGATTATACAATCATTTTTGTTTCTGACATTCCCTATGTTTCTTTGAAAAATTCTTTTTATGATGTCTCTTTTTCAGTTGGCCTTTTTAAATGTTTTCAATCTTCTATAAAAAGCATGCTTTAATGTGTGGTTTTTCTGTTAGAGCTCTTGTGGTTACTTAATGAAAGACACAAATACATGATCCTGATGGCCTTCCCTTTTCTGATAGCTTAGCTGTGAGCTGTTTTGGTGGACTGAATTGGTCTGCAGAGACCCAGGGTCTTTAGCTCATAGCGGCATTCCTGGTATGTAAGGTTGTAAGGCTTGTAGGTATGTAAGGTATGTAAGGTTGTAAGGTATGTAAGGCTCTTGATTTGCATATCTTGACTTTGGTATTCATATTCCCTAGCATTGTTCCAGGGCCTAGAGATCACTTGATGGGTTTCTTGTTATCTCATGTAGGGATCAGCAAACACTTCAGTCCAAGGGCCAGATCCAGCCTCTTTCCTCTTTTTGAATGGCATGTGAGCTAAGAATTATTTTATAGAGTTGAAAAAATCCAAAGAAGCATATGGGCGCAACTTGAAAGTTAAAAGAAATTCAAATTTTCATATCCATAAATGAAGTGTTATTGAAACCCACCCTGCTCACTGGTTTATGTACTGTCCACGTCTGCTTTTAGAGTGCCACAGCAGAGTAGAGTACTTGCAAGAGAGAAAACATAGGGCCCGTATTTCTGTATAAAATGTGTGCTACTTGACCCTTTACAGAAAAAATACTCCTGACTTAGAGAGATTCGGTGTTCCCCATTGCCCATGTTAGGCTTACCTGTAAATATGTGACATGGTATTAAGCATACACTCACTCTTGGAGTTCTCAATTGCATGTCTCACATGCATACCCAGATCCTCTGTCCTAGAACTTTGGCTTTGATGCAGATGGAACATTTTTGTCCACCTTACGTTACAGAAAAATGAAAAGTATGGAGGATTATACTCACCCTACAATTTCTCTGCTTATAAAATTTTCCTAAATAGATTCTGTGTTATATTGGGATCATGTGATGCTGTGACATGTGCCTCTGACCCTCTAGCATGATATTATTTATCTCTGAATGTTAATGACTGCTAATGGAAATCATGTGGGGTCAAACCAGGCATGTGGTGGCTAGAAGATCTCTAGAAGAATCTGAAGTACTCCATGGCCTCTGTTTTGTTTTTGATGTTTTGGTTTACACCTCTTTTTTCTTTTTTGATTTTTATTTCTATCTTCCCCACCATTCTGAGATAGCAAACTGGATCTCTACTGGACCCCCTTTTTAAAAAATATATTTCTAGACAACTCTCGATCTCATAGTTAATCGTGATCATTTTGTATGCTGTCTTAACATCGGGAAAATCTATACATTGTTCCTGATTGCTCATTTTGATTATCATTTAAGAATATTAACAGGTGATCTTAAGAATTTCTTTGAGCCATGACAGTTTTCTTATTCCCCTTACGATGGGATGTTTTCTTTTATCTAGTAGTTGGTTTTTGTTGGTGGTAAGCTTTAAAGAAGCAGAGTGAAAGAAAATATTTTTGGCCATAGACCTGGAAACAACAGTTTGTATTTATACCTTTCTATATTTTTAGAATCACATATAATTGATTCTTACTCTTCACCCCTGAATTTAATTTCTGCCTTGACATTAAACTACTGAGATTTTCAGCTGTGCAAGAAGAATGACTAAAATTTGTTTGAACTTTGTGATATGACTTAGGACTATGCTTTCAACGGGATATACCAAGGTTATGCTAGTAAGCATGGACATTTAAGTCCTTTGTGAATGTAACATTTAGTATTTCTCCCACTAGAAAAAGATGTTAACTTCTAAGGAAACCTGAGTCATAATTATAAATACCTCTCTCATTTCCCCAACATTAGCCCAAGCATTTGCTTTCATTTAATCCTAAAAACCAATTTATTCTTTCTATTTTTTGCAGCTATGATAGTTTTACAACATACTGCGTATGTATCCCAAAATACTCCTTAGAAGTTACACGTATGAAGTTTTCATGTGAGATACTTCTGAATGAAGTTCATTGTGAACTCCTAAATAGAAAAGAGTATCAGGATTTTCTTTTCTTTCTTTCTCCTTGTTTTCAAAATGATATTTCTTTGACAAAATGTCTTAGGGGTAGTAAGCCAAGACCAAAGGAATAGAATGCTTAGGAATGTCTGTTCTTTATGGCACAACAATTTAGACAACATAAAAAGAGAGTTTTGCTTTCTTGTTTGTTTGTTAAAGGAAAACAGCCTTAATAACAATCAAACATAAGATATGAAGCAGTATAGACTCAATATCTAGTAGCATATTGGAGAGTTTGAACAAATGTGACCTTTAGAGATACTTTCTTCTGAGCACAAGAAAAATCAAAATATTTATAAAAGGAAGTGAGCAATGTTGAAGTTTTTAAAATCGTTTTACCTTTGGAATCATTGATATCTAATAGCATTTTCTAAGAAAAAATATTAAATCATAAGTCAAAATTTTCTTTACTTCTCTTTTAATTTATCTGTCTCCCCAGTTGAACAGGATATGTGGGTCAAGAAAAAATTATTCTAAGATGGCACGGCACAAGTTGGAAAAACCTTTCATGAATAAGAAAACTGAAAAAAGCCGATTTTTTCTTTTTTTGTTTTTAAAGATTTTATTTATTTATTTGACAGAGAGGGAGATCACAAGTAGGCAGAGCTGCAGGCAGAGAGAGAAGGGGAATCAGCCTCCCTGCTGAGCGGAGAGACCCATGTGGGTCTCGATACCAGGACCCTGAGATCGTGACCTGAGCTGAAGGCAGAGGCTTAACCCACTGAACCGCCCAGGCATCCCAAAAAGCTAATGTCTATTATATTCTTTTCTTCCCAACATTTTAATGAGTAAGGATGTTGATAGCTGTTGTTTTCTTCCCTGCCCTAAGAATGGAGAATCATTAAAATGAAATGAAAAGTGGGGCACCTAGGTGGCTCAGTTGGTTAAGCCTCCAACTCTTAATTTTGGCTCAGGTCATTATCTCCAGGTTGTGAGATCTAGCCCCACATTGAGCTTTGTACTCAGCACAGCGTCAGCTGGAGATTCTCCCTCTCCCTCTGTCCCTCCCTCCACTTGTGCACACTCTCTCTGTCTCTCTCAAATAAGTAAATAAATAAAATCTTAAAAAAAAAAAGAAAAGTAATGCACATTGCAAAGTTGTACAGAAATTCTATATATCAACTGGTCCTAAGTTATAGGTAAGTCTTAGAATATTCTTGCAGTGCCAGTTTTTTCCACGTCATTTGTCTTCTGGAATTTATAGAATTACAATTTATAGTCTTCCATTTTTAGTTACCATAGTAAACAAATTCTATAATATATTTAAAGAACTTTTTCCCCCTCATTTAAAGTTAGGAATTTAATATTTATATATAGTTCCAGAACTTTTATGTTAACTTTCATACAAGGTAATAAAAAATAACAATTTACCTCATAAGATGTGGTTATGATTCTTGGGATTTATTGTACAAATAAACATCCTACATTTCCTGTCTGTTCAAGAAATAACAAAACAGTATGACATAAATATTATGTCATTTCTCAATCATAGAAGTTTTATTATCTTCATTTATCTTGACTGCTTCTATGTAACTAACTTATTATCACTATAAATACTCATTGATAATATTTTCCATTTAGGAACCAGTCAGCACAGATGACATGATGGTGGAAAGGGAGGAGAAGCTACTGCATCCATGAAATGGTAATATGTGGCTTTATTATTAATAAATTATTATAACCCCTTTGTAGGAAGGATTATTGAAATAGTTGTATTGTTAATCATATAAAACTGAAAGGAAAAAAAGATTTTGAATAATTAAAAACAAAAAGGTATCTGAATATTTCCAATGTCTGATAAATATAATCCTATTAATGGTAAATTATGTTATTTTGAATCCCCAAACTTCCTTTCCCTCAGAGGTATTTATTTACTTAACTAATTTAATTTTTATTTATTGAAGTATATTTGACACAGAATGATACATTAGTTTCAGATGTACAACATAGTGATTCGACAGCTCTGTACATTATCTTTACCACAAGTGTAGCTACCACCTGTCACTGTACAACACTGTTGGCTCTAGTCCCCATTGGCTACCTCTTATAATTGTGACTTACTCATTCCATAACTGAAAGAGTCCCACTCTTTTTGCTCATCCCCCCTACCCATCTCTCTTCTGCAAACATACTCTTCTCTGCATTTAGGGGTCTGTTTCTGCTTTATTCATTTGTGTATTTGTTTTGCTTTTTGCGTCCTGCAAATAAGTGAAATCACATGTTGTCATTCTTTGTTTGATAGACTTTACTTAGTCAGTATACTCTAGGTCACCCACGCTGGTGCAAATCTTTTTTATGGCTGAGAAATACTCATACACACACACACACACACACACACACACACCGCCTTTTTTATCCATGCATCTACTGATGAACACTTAAGTGGTTTCACTTGTTGTATGACATGCCTGGGGAAGGTAACTACACAGTGACTTGTTTGTGAATATTCAAAGCAGTGTTATTCCTAAAAAAAAAACTTGAAGGAAATTTACTTGAATGGATAAACAAATTGAAGTATCTGTATACATATAATGAAATACAATTCTGCAATAAAAAATGAATTACTGATACAAATAAAAACATAGATCAACTAGAAAACATTGATTTTAATAAAAGAAGCATACACAAAACAGTACATACCATATGGTTGCATTTCTAGAATGTCCAGCATTAAGCAGTGCTGTCCTGTGCTGACAGAAATCCGATCATGTTTGCCTATAGCTGTTGGTGAAGGACTTGACTGAAAAGGGGCACAAGGGAACTTTCTGGGAGTGATAGACATGTTTGCTGTTTTTATTGATACAGAAATTACACAGATGTATAAATCTATAAATTTTGATATCATTTTAAGTGGGTACATTTTATTGTATCTAAATTATATCTGAAAAACATGAGAATTAAATGTGCAAATGACAACACGCCCGCAGATAGAACATATTAGCTAAAGTGTGTAAAGTGACAGTATCAAGTGTTGTTGAGCATGCAGAGCAATTTGAATGATCTTATACTGCTGGCGAGTAAATTGATGAAATCACTCTGGAAAAGAATTTGACAGTATTTACTTTACACAAACTTTGGTATATGCAGTGATTTCACTGTGGAGTAAATACCCAAAAGAAATGTAGAAAAATGTTTATAGTACCACCGTTTATAAAAGCCAGAGAGTATGAGCAATTTGAATGTTCATGTATAGTGGAATGGATAAATAAATGACGACCGAATGTTACACAGCACTGAAAATAAACAAACTACTACTATATATACACCAGAGATGAACCTCAAAAAAAAAAAAATGTGTTGAGTGAAAGAAGCCAGAAACAAAAGAGAATATACAATATGATTCACTTATGTAAATCTATAGTGTTAGAAGTCAGAATAGTGGTTTCTTTGTTGGGGGTAGTGACTGGTAGGGTCAGAAAGGTATTTGTACAGATAATATTATAGTTTTGGGTGTTAGTTAGCTGGTATGTCTGCTTCATAAAAGTTAGTGAAGCTTGATGCTTCTATTTGTATACTTATCTATGTTATACTTCAATAAAAAGTTTATTTAAAAAGTTGAACAACTGGATAAAAAAGAAAATGTTCACTCTTGCAGCAGTTTTGAATATAATTCTGCAAATTCTGTGATGTCTAAGAGAGCGTCCTGAGCCCTATGACTCACAGAAAGCCACAGCTTTCATGGAGTACCTTCTTTGTACCCAGTGCTACCATGGCTTCTGGGGGAGAACATTAAACCAACAAAAGCCAAAATAAAACCCCAAAAAACTAAACAAACCAATTTTATCCGAAAGGTTATAACAATTTTTTGAAAGACAGGAAAAAAGATGATGCGTTGTGTTAAATATCAAGAGTGAACAAAAAGGCAAAGAAAATCAGTAACATAGTTGGATGGGATTATATGTATTTCCAAAGGAGCAAATAATGATAGTCAATATGATTTCAACTTTATGTCTTAGAAAATGACATCAAAGTATTTGGTAGTACTATCCATGACATAATGAAATGTTAGGATCATGCCTGATAAAGACCTCTGTTCGGTCCTTGTGGTACAGAATTATTCCACACACAGAATTATTCTATTATATACAACATATATACAGCAAGCACAAATATAATTAACACAGGGCCCTTTGGGTCAAAAAAGAAAATACCATTTTTTAATGATAGAATTAAAAAAAAAGAATAATATCACCATCCTATTCCTTTCACCATGTTGTTGAAAGAGTTTTCTGAGATAATTTGAGGGAAAAAATTATTGTAATAATTCCCACTATATGTTAATTGTTATCATTAAATCTTAGCATTCAGAGTAGCCAAAATCCAGCATAGCTCAAATGCTGACTTTGACGTAAATATTGTGCTTTTTCAGTGAAAGTGTATGATACTGGTACTTAACCATATGCACAGCTAAGATCTACGTTGTGGACTTGGGAGTATTGAAAACTCAGTTTTATTTATTTATTTACTTATTTATTTTCTTTTATTTTATTTAGTTGGTACTTGTAGAAATACTCCTCCAGGCACTCAAATGAACAATGTTAAAGGTTTACAGATTTAATTGATACCCACCACATCTGCAAAAGGATCTGATGCTTCCACAAACTTAAGTAAGTTATGCATTTGTAAAATTTTCAGACCAGCATGTTATAGAGTAGGTTCTGCATGCTATTAGTTCCATGGGAGGTTAAAAATGTGACAAAGGGGAAGAAATACATTATGTGGTTAAGTAAATTGAACACTAGTTAGTAGATTTAATTGGCAACATTGATTTCTTCAGCATAAGTAGTCATGAAGAAATATACATTGTGAATTCACAATGGGGGAATGACATGTCTAGGAAAAACTCACTGTATCTCCTTTACTTACATACACATACTTATGACAACAGGTGTATGGGGTTTACCCCACACACCAAGCAATTCTCTGCAGTACCAACTGGGTGTCCTGCAATTCCATTCAATACTGACACCAACCAGAGTTAGCACAGACCCTATGGAATAAGGGCTCAGTTCCATAACACTGTTTCCTACTTTAGACACCAATTGCAAGTAACCGGCTGCAAATTGGATGTTCCCATGATCCCCTCTTTGGGTTTCATTATTCCCTAGAACAGACTACTCAATGAAAGACACTTAGTTACATTTATTTACCACTCTATTATATGATAAAGAATATGATCAAGAAACAGATGAGGAGCTAGATGAAGAGATACATAGGGTGAGGTCTGGAAGGGCTCTGAGTGCAGGAGCTTCTGTCTCCATGAAGCTGGAGTATACCACCCTCCTGGCACCAACCTAGAAGCTCCCCTAACTCCATACTATTGAAACTATATTGAAGCATTCATCAGATAGGCAAGATTGATTATTGTCTCCATTTTCAGTTCCCCTCTGGAGAGTAGGGGCTGGGTCTGAAAGTTCCAGCATTCTTATTCTGGCTTGGTCTTTCTGGTGACCAGCCTTCTCTGAAGAGTCATTTGATTAGAACAAAAGACACTCCCTTCACCCAGGAAATTCTGAGGGACTTAAGAGCTCAGTGTCAGATGCTCCCATCACTCAGGAAATTATAAAAGTCTTAGGACTTTTGCGTCAGTAACCAGGGTCAGAGCCTAAAAAGGAAATCAGAAGATTTTCCTAGTATCTCTATTTACACGGGTTTTGGGAGCTCTTTGTTAGGAACCAGGAAAAAAGCAATATTTGCCTTTCCTATTATTTCACAACATATTATGTTTGTCATATGTATTTGGCCATTTCTCTCTGAGGAGAGAGCTTTCTTCATGACACTTCACATAGGAATATATTCTACAATATCCATTTTGGGAAATGTTACTTTCAATCACAATATGGAAGAATGTCATTGAGGATTTCCCTAGTTATCTTCCTTTGTTAGCTACTTTTAATTTCATATCCAGCTACTCCTAAATCCCTTCTGATGACTCGTCAGGACTGCAACTAACAAGCGACTGCTGGAGGTACTTTCAGGAGGTATGTGGTATGGCAGAGGAGAAAGCAAATGTCACATTCAGAATTTTCTGCCCTGTTGTATAAGGCCTTTCCCCTCACTGTCTCTGCCACCACTGCCAAACAGCTCTTTAGCCAAGATCTCAGGGCCCAGAACATGAAAGTCTACCTTCAGTTACCAGCCTCAAGCTGGCTTGCATTTTTAGCCTCAGACTTACTGTCTTCTTTTTCTCATGGCGTGGTGGCTGTCTGATTTAGTGGGCATCATAGGACAAAGCTGTTCGGAAGAGGCCACAGTTTGTAAACGATAGCAAAAGTACTGACAGAGAGCATGAAAGCAATTACCTTGCAGATGAAATTACAAGTGTTAAGGCAGTTTGAGGTCAGTAGAAATCTCCATCGTATTTCAAAAGCTTTGGGGCTTACCACTGCTCTCCGGGAGTATTGCATAAAAGCATAATATAAGCCTAAGGACCTTTAAATGCTATTAACTAGATTCACCATAAAAGGATTGTAAAATTAGAATTGTTGTGCTCTCAATTATGATTTATTTCATTAAGATGACAAAATTCTGTTTTACAATGATGATTCAAGACAGTTAATAGGAAGTAATGTTTAAAATACAGAAAATTGTTCTACACCAAACTGTATGGAAAAAGTAGGACATACCATTTGAGGGAATAGCTATACCACAGTGAATATGATTATATGAGCTACACAGACACAATCACATGGGCCGGCAGGAATGTTTCTTTTGGCATGTGAAGAGATACCTGAAATTAAGTTGTTCCTTTTCTTAGAAATATTTTTATGCAGTTAAATGTAAAAGGGGGAGAATGGTATAATTTTTAACATGGTTTGTTGCAATGTATAAACATCTCATAAAAATCCATGATAAAAGCAAGAGATAGTAATTATAACTCCTTGGTGATTACTTTTTTAAACTGTTAAGAAGGATTTCCACAGTTGGCTTCTTTTCAGAAAAACTTTTTACTGCTTAACAATTATCACAACTTTAAAAATGCTCTGTGACTGATGCTTTGGTAATAATTAATTCTGTGTGTGTCAGCTTTAGTTAGAAATCATAGAAGGAAATGAGGTATTATATTAAGGTATTAGCATCAGGACAGCCACTGGAACAATATATACCCTCCTACATATCAAAATAAAAAGCTGCTGGAGGGAAGAAAGAAAGGAAAGAAGAAAGAAGGGAGGAAGGGAGGGAGGGAAGAATGAAGGAAGAAAAGAACTTTGCAATGTTTCCCTAATCCTAAGGGAAGATTTTTAAATTCAGTCTGTTGAGAAATAATTTTTTCCTCACTGGAAGTTCTGAGGAGATACAGACCTAGAGAATTATGATTTGAGATGGTTCTCTTGTCTATTGGTATCTCCTAAACAGTAATGTTCATTTTGCCTGTGTATTAGTTTCTGCAGAAAAGCACAAGCAGTAGGATATCTGCCTGTCTCTTTCTGTATATATGTTTGCATATATATGTGTGTGTTTGAATGTACATGAATTTGCATACATATATGGGGGAGATTGTCTCATACAATTACAAAAGCCAAGAAGTCCCACAGTTTGCTCTGTACAAACTGGAGAAGCAGAAAACCTGGTAAAGCAGGCAAGCTGGCAATATATTTCAGAGCTAGTCCAAAGGCCTGAGAACCAGGGCAAACAATGATGTAAGTCCCTGTCTGAGTATAAAAGACTGAGAATTAGGAGGAACAATGATATAAGTGATGATCATAGTCCAGAGGGTGAGAAGCAGAGGTGTCAATGCCCAAAGGCAGGATATCTATGTCCCAGCTCAAGCAGAGAACAAATAAGCACTTCCTCAGCATTTTGATTCTATTGGGACCCTTAATGGATTGGATGATGTCCATGTATATTGGTGAGGAAACCTGTATTCAGTCTACTAATTCAATTGCTAATTTCTTTTGGGATCACCATTATAGATAGACTCAGAAATATTGTTTTACCAGACATCTAGGCAGCCCTTAGGCCAGTCAAGTTGACACATAAAATTAACCATCATAGCCCATCTGAACTTTCACTGTCACAGTAGCTGTAGATTTAGAATGTTGGTATCTGGAGACCCTGAAATAGAGTTCATTTCCCACCCTGTTTATTACTTCTCCGTGCAAGATGTTTTCATCTGAAAGAAGTGCTTCATGTGAAAAGAAACTATGAGAGGTCAAATTAAGGGAGTGAGGATAAAGGAAATCTGTCAAATGATAAACACCAAACGCCTAATTAACTTAAACTCAAGTTAACAACTGCATGAAATCTTGGCCTTCATTACTCCATTCTTTTTACTGGGAAATGAAATAATGAGCTCCATGTGTGGTACATTACCAAAGAAGTATAGAGACCAGGTCATTTTATTAATTGCTGTGAACTGCCATATTCATTTGTTATTACAAAAAAGGTGCCAATCAAATAACTTTGTCTTTTAGAATGGCTCTGTTTACTCAGCTTTATGTAGGCGTTACACTAATAATAGGAGGAAGGTGATTATACGTACATTCGCTGCTACTTCACTGTGTGTTCCTGCAGTTATCCTGGAAAAAATGAAGAAAGAGATTGATAGACTTTGAGATCCTGTCCTTCTGGGAATAGGTGAAGAGTGAGAAAAAGGGATTAATATAAAGTGCATACTATAAATGTCTGGGACCAATTCGAGTGTCCTGGGAGGAGGTATTTATTTTTTACACCTTTTTTCAGTAGCTTAGCAAGGGGCTGACATAGCCATTTGGGTTAGATCAAAAGAAAAGGATGGTAACAACCACTGAACTTTGGACATGTTTCCTTTTAACAAGGGTACTTTGTTACCCAGGAAATTCTATCGTGAAGCAGTTATTAAGGTATCCTTTACAGTGCCCTTCCCTTCCATTATTCTGTATGTTGATGGTGTGTAGAGGTTGAGTGTGCCTCTTAGAGCTTTTCACATGGTAAGGTCAGTCTAATTTCTCCACTGAAACAATCCTTCATTTGGGATAAGAGCTAGAAAAATATGGGTGCTTTGCTGTCTACTTTTTCGTAATAAATATGATTTTTCTTTACACCATACCAGCGCTAATAGTATATGTGTCTATGCCCTATTTGCCTCACACAAAAATATTCTTCTATATATATGTTATCTTATTGTAATCTCTATCCTAAGGTGAATTTAGATGTCCTTATTTTGTAAACAAGGGAATGTACACAAAATTCAATATCTAATTGGGGCAAAATGCTAACAAACTAGAATTAGAAGATAATTTTCTAAATGTGGTTAAGGGAATCTGCATAGACTTAGAGCTACCATTGTACTTGATGTTGAAGGACCGAAAGCTTTTCTCTGAAAAATGGAAATGAGGCTAGGAAGTCTTCTCTTACCATTTCTACTCAACATTTTACTAAAGATCCTAGCCAGTGCTACAGGACAAGAAAAAGAAATTGTAAGCTGTACATATTTGAAAGAAAGAAGTAAAACTATGTGTTTGAGGATAATATGATTGTTTATCTAGAAAATCCTTAGGAATCTATAAAAAAGAGAGCTATGAAACTAGGAGATGGGTTTAACAACATATTAGGGTATACGTTCAATATTCAAAAACCAATTACATCTCCATCTTATTTCTGTGATAGGCAGAATAATACTCTCCACAAACTGCCACACCCTAATGCTTGGAACTTATGAATATGTTACCGTATATGACAAAAGCAACTTCATGGATATGAGGAAAATTATTCTAAATTATCTAGGTGAGCCCACTCTAATCCCACTCCAAGTGAGATTAAGACCTAAAGCCTTAAAAGTGAAGAGTCTTTTCTGACTGTGATCAGAGAGACATGACGATGGATCCCTTTGACCTCAAAGGGATACAACATTATTGGCTTTCATGATGAAGGAAGATGGGAGATAAGAAAAGAACACAACCAACCTCTAAAAGCTGAAAAAGGCAAGAAAATGGATTCTTCCCTAGAACAGCCTAACTGACACCATGCGAGACTTGTGTTGGACTTCTGACCTACAGAAATACAGTACAGTAAACATTGTCTTAAGTTACCAGTGTTGTGGTAATATGTTAATCAACAGTAGAAAACTAGCATTAGTAGTAAAGGAAAATAAAATTAAAGAACAATAAATTTATAATAGCATCACAACTATGAAATACAAAGGAACAAGTTTAATAAAACATATTACCTATAATGAAGGTAAAAAATATTGCTGAAAGAAACTAAAGAAGACCTAAATGAGTGGAAATGGATACTATGTTCATGGATCAGAAGACTTAAATTGAAAATTGAAATTTTGAAACCAGTAGCACTTCTGGGATTATAACCAAAGAGCATAAAAGTATAGGAAACTTCCTTCATTTGGGATAAGAGCTAGAAAAATATGGGTGCTTTTCTGTCTACTTTTTCATAACAAATATGATTTTTCTTTACACCATACTGGAGCAAATAGTATATGTGTCTATGCCCTATTTGCCTCACACAAAAAGATTCTTCTATATATATGTTATCTTATTGTAATCTCTATCCTAAGGTGAATTTAGATGTCCGTATTTTGTAAACAAGGGAATGTACACAAAATTCAATATCTAATCAGGGGCAAAATGCCAACAAACTAGTTTAACAAAAGCATGCAGGACTTTTACGTTCAAACTAAAACATTTCTGAAAGAGATTAAAGATCTGTCTACGGCCATACCACCCTGAACGCACCCGATCTCGTCTGAAAGAGATTAAAGATCTAAATAAATGGAGAAATATACGTTGGCTTGAACTGTAAAGTCAGTTGGTTACAGTTTCTAACCTCCCACAATTATCTATAGATTCAGTGCAGTCCCACTCAAAATTCAGGAAGTGTTTTGTGTGTGTGTGTGTGTGTGTGTGTGTGTGTGTAGAAACTGACAAGATGATTCTAAAATTTATATAGAAATGCAGAGTTTCTAGAGTAGTCAAAATAATTTCAAAAAGAAGAACAAAACTGGGTGACTCTTACTGCTTGATTTCAAGACTTACTATAAAGCAGCAGTAAACAAGATCATATGCCAGAAGAATCAGGTTTAATTTATAGATAAATGAGAAAAAGAATTAAGGAGTTTTATATATAATTTATGAGGAAATCCTAAACCTTAATTATAAGAAAAAACCCTGATCCTCTTATGAGTTGATTATGTCTTCTCAAAGGATTTTTTGAAGTTCTAACTCCTACTACTTCAAAATGTGACCTTATTTAGAAATGTAGAATGGTTAGGATGAAGTCATACTGGAATAGAGTGGGTCTTTCGTCCAATATTACTAATGTGTTTCTAAGAGGAGGAGAGGAGACACAGATTCTGGGTGGGGAGCCACACCATGATGACAGAGGCAGAGATGCCAGTACTACAGCGATAAGCAAACCATCAGAAGCTAAGAGGTAAGGAAGGATTCACACCTACAGACCTCAGAGGGAGTGTGACTCTGCCCACACCTTGATTTTGGACTTCTAGCCTCCAAACTGTGAGACAATACACTTCTGATATTTTAAGCCATCCAGGTCGTGGTACATTTAAAGCTGTTGTGTGATGTATGGATGTGTGGTACCTCTATTCTGTAGAACAGTATTCCACAGTACAAAGGAATGAACTAATAAAAGGATTCACACAACAACATGGGTGATTATCAAATGCATTATGCTAAGTGAAACACCCAGACACAAAGCCAAATGCTGTTTGATTTCTTTTATATGAATTTACATACGGGTAAAACTTCAGTGGCCGAAAACAGATCCATGGTGATCAGAGGATAGAATTGGCAGCAAAGAGCATGAGAGAATATTTTTAGGCTATGAAAGGTGATCAATATCATGACTGTAGTGGGGTTCATACCACTCTATATATTTGCTAAAGCACATACAATTGAACAAAGTTGGAAAATTCTGTTTTATAAAAGTTACATCTTAATTACAAAAGAAAAGCATGGTATCTTTTTTTTTTTTTGATGCGATATCGTTTTTGTATAACCCTGTTTGTCTTCCTATCCCTACCTACCTAACATTTCTTGTTTAAATGCAGAGAGATGACTAATAAGGTTTATTCAGGGCTAATAGTCATTTTCTGGGGGGCATAGTTTGAGGATTTATTTTTTAATTGTATTGGTCAAATTCTTCATAAAAAACACTAGTCATTATTTTAGAATAAATTTAAGAACAATACTAACTATATTTTTATATATTGTATTGAACTATGCCTTTTCACATTTTATATTGAGCCCCTACATGCTAGGAAATTGGACAAGAAATCATATAATACATGATAGTCAATCTATGTATTAATGACTTAGGAAACATATACTTTTTAATCTTATGGTTAGATCTAATCTATATTATATGAATTATTTTATGTCAGCATATATTGGTAATATTATTTGATGTTATCAAAATAAACGCTCTGGGACATTTCTTACAGAAATAAATTTATCTCTCAGATCACTATTTCGCTCTCAGTTTTAATCCAAAGGTAGATCATATCTCAACTCCTTTAACATTCTAGCAATGCATTATGTTTTTGAAGTAATTCTATTGTGAAATGCATTTAGGTAGCTCTGTCTTAGAAAATGGAACCTATCTCCTGCTATATACAACATCAGTAAATTGTAGAAACCTTTTAGGGTTATTCATTGTTCTAAATGCTAGCCTATAAAGTTGGGAGTACTTGCATCTGAAACCTATCTTCTTAGATTCTGGGGCAAAACAGATGTTAAAAATACTTCAGAATGAGGGAGCCTGGGTGGCTCAGTTGTTAAGCATCTGCCTTCAGCTCAGGTCATGATCCCCAGGTCCTGGGATCAAGCCCCACTCTGGGCTCCCTGTTCAGCAAGAAACCTGCTTTCCCTCTCCTACTCCCCCTGACTGTGTTCCTGCTCTTGCTGTCTCTCTCTCTGTCAAATAAATAGATAAAATCTTAAAAAAAAAAAAACCAAAACCCTAAAACTTCCAAAGAAATTTCATGCTTAATAAGGTATTTTTTTATATTTCTCTGACTATATAGTCTATTTATAGATCATCTACATGTATCTATCTAGCGATGTATCTATCCACCCATTATCTATCTGTCTGTCATCTATCATGATAACACTAAATGTTAAAGATACTTTAAGTGTAATGACATGAATATGAGGTATAGGTATATCTAAGTTATAGCAGAATATGTGCTTTTGTGAGGACACACAACATATTTTTGCTTTGAATGATCTAAGGACATTCTCATGAGGTTAGAAAGGATTGATATAAAAATCCTGATTTGTGTGGCATATTTACATATTAATATATTGCTTATATTTCCTTGGTCTATCTTTATACAAGAATAATTTATCCACTTACTAATATGACTTAAAGTGTACTTCGTCTGCTTAATACTTTAGTGAGGAAGATTCTAAGTTTATTTTCAGAGTTCAGGGGTCCCAAACATCTTTATTCTTTTTTGGCCTATTCCCCCATTTTATTGCCCCTGACTCTGATGAAGTGCAAACTTCCTACTTTTGAGGAACATCATCCAAAAGCAGAGGTGACATAAACTTTGGTCCAAAAAGTATTTGTTTCTTAAGGAGAAAACAGGCCCTGAATACTAAATCCACAATGCAGACCCTTTGAAACCTATACAGAGGGGATTTTGTGTTTGTGTAAGGGACAGCTTTCAGTCAGCCATCTAAATACACTACCATGTCTTGTCTTTGGCATCTACTGAGTGAAAATCCTGACCATGTTAGAATACTGCTATTGTAGAAAGTGGGCATATAGTAAGTCTTTGCTTTACTGTAAATCGAAAAATAATCTCTAGCTATACACTCAATACATGGAGGGGAGGATAGCTGCCCTCTTCTATCTGAGGATACCATGTACAATATATGCATGAATCCGTGTATCCATACAAACTGTGGAGGTTTTTCCCCCAATAAAAGCAAATGACACTAGCATAAAGCAGTCCACATACCATGCATGAAATGATTTCACTGGATTTGCAAAAAGACAAATGATAAAACTGGAAAGTGAGATATGCAGGTTAAGCTAGTATGTCTTTGGAGTTGGCTGCATATGTAAAGCTTTCAACAGAATAATATTACACTTTACTGACAATGAAATGTCCATTACATAGAAGAATAATCATTATCATTAAGTGAATTTCCTGCTGAGTACATTTTTCACTGTGAGCAGGCCTATCTCTCGGGACATTTGCAAGGTAGTCTCTGTAAAATTGTTTAGATGGGAGAAAGTAAGAGTATTGGGTGTTTGATTTAGTTGTCAAATAAGAAAATAACGAGAAATTTTAAAGCCACCAAGGTAATTTTTTTCTTCTGGCCCTGTAGGACAAAATTGTACACTTCTTTCTTGTATTTTCATCAAAGTGTTTTATTTCCCTTTTAAATTTAATTCCAGGGTAGTTCACATATAGTGTTATATTATTTTCAAGTGTATAATATTGTGATTAAGCAATTCTGTATATTACTCAATGCTCATTGTTATAAGTGTACTCGTGGTCCCGTTCACCTGTTTCACCCATCCTCCTACCTACCTTCCCTCAGGTAACCACTGGTCTGTTCTCTACAGTTAAGAGTGTTTCCTGGTTTAGCTATTTTTGTTGTTGTTCTTTTCTGTTTATTAAATTTCACATATGAGTAAAATCATAGGATATTTGTCTTTTTCTGACTATCTTATTTCACTGAGCATGATACACTCTAGATTTATCCCTGTTGTACCAATGGTAATATTCTTTCTTTTTTATGGCTGAGTAATATTCTGTTGTGTGTATACACCACTTCTTTATCCATTCATCTACTGATGAATACTTGGGCCTCTTCCATAATTTGGCTATTGTAAATAATGCTGCAATGAACATAGGGGCGCATATATCCCTTCAAATTTGTGTTTTCATATTCTTCGGGTCAATACCCAGTAGTGAAATTAATGGACTATAGAGGAGTGGCATTTTTAATTCTTTGGGGAACCTCCTTACTGTTTTCCACAGTGGCTGCACCAGTTTGCATTTTCACCAATGGTGTATGAGAAGGGTTCCTTTCTTTCCACATCTTCACCAACACCTCTTGTTTCTTGAGTTTTTATTTTAGCCATTGCGACAGGTGTGAGGTGATACCTCATTTTGGTTTTGATTTGGCATTTCCCTCCTAATGACTGATGCTGAGAATCTTTTCTTGTGTCTCTTGGCCATCTGTATGTCTTTCCTTGTTGCTTTTGTGTTTGGGTGATTTTTCCATCAATGTAAGGTGGAGTGTTAAGTCTCCTACTGTTATTATGTTACTATTAATTACATCCTTTATGTTTGTTAATTAGCTGCTTTATATATTTGAGTGCTCCCATGTTGGGTACATAAATACTATATTTTCTTGTTGGACTTTTATCCTTTATGATTGTATAGTGCCCTTGCCTCTTGCTTTAATTTGTTTTAAAGTCTATTTTGTCTGATGTGAGTATTGCTGCCCCAGCTTTCTTTTCACTGCTATTTCCATGGTAAATGCTTTTCCTTCCCTGCACTTTCAGTCTGCCTGTACCTTCAGGTCTGATATGAGTCACTTGTGGACAGCATTTAGATGGGTCTTGCTTTTTTATCCATTCCTTCACCTTATGTCTTTTGAATGGTGCATTTAGTCCATTTACATTCAAAGCAGTTATTGATAGGTATGTACTTATTGCCATTTTGTTACTTATTTTATGATTATTTTTGAAGCTATTCTTTGTTTCTTTCTTTTCTTGCTCTCCTCTTTCATGGTTTGTTGGCTTTCTTCAGTAATAGATTTGGATTCCTTTCTCTGTATATTTTGCATACCTGTTACTGGTTTTTGATTTGTGGTAATCCTTGGGTTTGCGTATAACATCTTCTGCATAGAACAGTCTATGTTAAGTTGATGTTCACTTAAGTTTGAATCCATAATTTATTCCTGTCTCCTTTTCCCATGTTTTAGGTGTATGGTGTCATATTTTACATCTTTTTATTTTGTGAATCCCTGGACCAGTTTTTATAGATATACTCATTTTTGCTGCTTTTGTGTTTCTACTTTTCTTTCTCCTACTTATGTCTTTACTTTTCACTCAAAGAGTTCCCTTTTATATTTCTTACAGGGCTTGTTTAATGGTCATTAATTTTTTAAACTTTTTTCAGGAAACTCTTTATCTCTCCTATTCAGAACGATAGTTTTGCTGGGTAGAGAATTTCTGGCTGCAGTTGTTTTTTGTTTTTTGTTTTTCCTTTTAGTACTTTGAATATATTATGCCACTCTCTCTGGCCTAGAAAGTTTCTGCTGAAAAATCTGCTTATAGCCCTATAGGGGTTTCCCTCGTATGTAACTGTTTTCTTTGCTGTTTTAAAAGTTCTCTTACTATTACTCCTTTTTGCCATTTTAATTACTACGTGTCTTGGTATCCATTTCCTTGGGTGGATTGTGTTGGGGGGCTTTCTATGCCTTTCAGATCTTGATTTTTGTTTCCTTCTCCAGACTTCAGAAATTTTTAGGTATTATTTATTTAAATAACTTTTCTGCCCTCTTCTCTTTCTTCTCTTTCTGAGATCACTATAATGCAGATGTTATTACACTTGATGGTATTGCTCAGTTCCCTATGTTTATTTCTCATTTATATTATTACTTTTACCTCTCTGATTCTGCTTGATTGCTCTCTATTACTCTGCCCTCCAGATTACTGATCCATTTTTTCCCCTTCCTCTAGTCTACTATATATTCTATCTACTGTATTTTTAACCTCATTTATTGAGAACTTTTTCTCTGATTGGTTCTTTTTTATGTTTCCTATCTCTTTGTTAATGGTCTCACTGAGGTCTTCCACTTTTTTCTCAAATCCAGTGAATATCCTTATGACCATTACTTTAAATTCTCCATCAGGCATATTACTTATTTCCATTTCATTTAGGTCTCTTGCTGTGATTTTGTACTTTTCTTTCATTTGGAAGTTATTCCCCTGTCTCCTTATTTCATCTGACTCTGTGTCTATTTCCATGTGTTAAGAAAGTCAGCTATGTCTCTGCTCTTGAAGGTAGTGACTTTATGAGGAAAGGGTCCTAAAGTGTCCTACAGTGCAGTGTTGCAGTGCAGTGTCCCCTATTCACCAGAACCTGGCATGTCTTCTGTGTGTTGAATGTGCCCTGCTGTTGTGGTGAGCCACTTTTGCTTTCAGTCCAGTCATGTGCAATGACTGTCTATGTTGTGGACACTATTTCATCCTTGTGGTGTTAGTAGGCCAGTGTGGGCCCACCTTGTGCTTGAGTTTAGTCAGATCAGGCATTTGCCAGAGATGCAGTGGCAATGAACTGCAGGAGAATGTGGAGATAGGGCTCACAGTGCCAGCAACATCTGCAGTGGTGGGAGGGGAGCTGCAACTCCTGGACCAGGCAGGTTGGAGGGGGTTGATCCACAGAAGCACACAGGTTTGGGATATCTCGTTTGTGGGGATCTGCTGGAGGGGGTATGTCTACAGGAGAACATGTGGGCAGGTGCCCTGTTAGCAAGTTAATTAGCTAGTATTGGTGCTGTGCTATTTACTACAGTTATCTTTGTGTTTATGCTGGGGGGAAGAGAAGAGAAATACCAACTCTCAGCTCCAGTACATGCTCTGAATTTAATAAAAAATCTCCCTCCCATACACCCTGGTTGATTTTCAGGCTGCTGCTTCTATGCTGTATCTCCCGAAGCTATTTGTTGTGCTGTCTCATTAAGGGTTGGACTCAGTTTCTCCCTTGTTCTCCCATGAGCCTACTGATTTTGAAAGTTCCAAGGATTAAACCCCTCTGATTGTTAAGAACTCCTGAAATCTGGTCCCTTTGGTTTTCAAAACCAAATGTTACAGGTATTCATCTTCTCCATGTAGGCTCACCATGCACAGGAGGCCTGATGTAAGAGTGTTTATCTTCCCTCTCTGCCCACAGCATCCCTCCCTCATGTGTACAGTCCTGTGGTCTGTTTATCTCCCGACTGCTCCTCTGCCCTTCCTACCCTCTTTGGTGTGGCTTCTGTACATTTGGCTATAGAGAGTTTGTTCTGCTAATCTTTCGGTCATTTTCTAGGTTGTTTGCACTCATGTGGCTGTTATCTATCTGTATCCATGGGAGAAGGGGAATTTAACGCCCTCCTACTCTGTTTATCTTCCCCAGAAGTCTTTATCAATACATTTTATTTTTTTAAAAAAAATTTTAAAGATGTTATTTATTTATTTATTTGACAGAGATCACAAGTAGTCAGAGAGGCAGGCAGAGAGAGAGAGAGGAGGAAGCAGGCTCCCTGCTGAGCAGTGAGCCTGATGAGGGGCTCGATCCCAGGACCCTGGGATGATGACGTGAGCATAAGGCAGAGGCTTTAACCCATTGAGCCACCCAGGCTGTGCTATTGATAACATTTTAAAGTAAAAGAACATAGATGTTGAGATTCTACATGAAATAAAAAATACTATAACGGATGAATATTCCATATCATCCATATATTCAAAGACATCTATATAGCAAAGCAACTGCCTCCAAAGTCATGTTAGTGAAAGGAAACTTAGAAAAAATATGTTTGGAAGTACACATTTATTCTAACACTTAAAATATGAATAAAGGCCAATTTTTTTAGTCATGAAAGCTTTGTTTTTTCTAAATTGTAGATATTTGGTAATTTACTTCACATATTTTGTTTGGTCATTTTGCTTCTGACCTTCATTAGACTTTCGTAAATACCCCATAAAGACCTCTCAAAATACTCTCATTTCATTCTTCAATTTTCAAACATTCCTTTGACATTAGCACTTCTAAGAAGTTACAAGAACAAAAATTGTACAGATTTTGCTTTTCTCCAGTTCTTCTTTGCCTTGAGAAGAATCTAGCTGGTGGAGTAAAAAATGCTCATATTTGGTAAAGAGAACATTCGTGAATACTGTGGATTGATAATCTCATTGCATCCAAATAAATATCTATTTTCTGAAGAAAAAGTGTAATAATAGTAAGAATTACTTAACATTTTATCAGTGATTATTTTGGAGAAGGCACTATTGTGAGTATTCCAGTTTAATTATTTTATTCAACCCTCATAACCACCCTGAAAGTTACCTTGTCATCTCTGTTTTAAAGAAAGCCAAATTGAAATCCAGAAGAATTAGGTGATTTTTTGGTATAAAGATGACAAGGTCCAGGTTGGTTAAGGGATGATCACAATGGCCAGCTCAGGAAACAGTTTTATTATTTCAGTCAACAAGGGAATTAGATCTACTCAGCAATTACCTAATCGACTTCTCAGCAGTGAACTGCATAATAGCTAAAAACTATTGGCCGTTTAGTTAGAGCTGTATTGATAAGTATTATTTAAATTAGCATATTACAGGCTCATTTTAGAGGATGCAAACTGCCTTTTTTTGATATCTAGAATGTATGTGTGCTAATATCTGAGAAATAAATCTATAATTTTATAACTTTCACGTCCTATTTGTAAAAATATCAGTGTATTTTGTAACGGTTTAGTCTAATCAACTCTCAATTTTGGTACATTCAGGTGAGTTAGTTATTACACTTTACATTTGAGCAACTTCTGCTGTGTGTTTTCATCCATGAAAAATGGCCTTGTTTCTGTTTTCGTACCAAGTTTTATTATATTTTACATTTCCCCTGTATCTTGGCCTTACAATCAGAATATCATGAATATCATTGAATTTTATATTCAGGCAGTGAAAAGAATTCAGTGCATTAACAATCCATTCCTAAAATTACAACAAAATAGACAGAATATAATATAACCCTTCATTGCTGTTAAAACTAAAGATTTTGAATCTTAGTTGGTCATTTGTTGCACTAGCAGTTCTATAGTGTTTCCCTTTCTTTATTCATGCAGATTTTTAATAGAGAAATGTTCATAGGACATTTAATTTCTGCTATATCAGAAACATTTCACATACTCAAAAAGAACCAGATCAGAAAGATAGCTATTCATAGGTCATTGAGATGGAAAGATTCTCAAGAGGTTATTTAATCCACAGCCTTACAATTTAAACCTGAATAGAAAAATAATAGTATTCTAACTTTTCTTCAGCTTGTTCTTTAAAATCAGCAAGAACAGCATTAGGTGCTAACACATAGTATAACCATCTCCTTTATATTCAGAATGCTCTTCAGAGTTCTCATAAATCTCTGTATTTAAATTCAGTATTCAAATTGATCTCAGTGGAGACCTAAAATCTCATCTTCCACCAGATCCACACTGTCTAGCTAATACTCCTGAGACCGTTACCGTCTCTCTATAATCTGACTGCCATCAAACTCCTTTTCCAGACTTTTCTCACATCTACTGTCATTCTAAATGAGCCCTGAGCAATATTTCTCCAGTATACTGTATTCTTCTATAGCCCTAGGCCTAGAAGACACTGCATCTTAGCTAAAATCAGGCCCAGTTCTATGTCATCTCCGTCATAAAGACTTCCTTCATCAGGCCATCCAAAAATGGCGCAACCCCTCTTTCTTATTCTGAATGTCAAATGTGTGTCATTTGCTAGACTAATGGAACTGGTCCATAGAAGGTGATGAGATGTGCTGGACTTTCCTAAAGACTTCTGATTGTTATACTTACTGTTGATATGGAAATAGGAGAAGGGAGACACATTTTTTGAGAAACCCTCCCCTCTTTTTTTAGCTAGTTTTTCCTACTCATTTCTAGTACTTCCTGTTACTTTTTTCTTCCTTTTTTTTTTTTTAAGATTTTATTTATTTATTTATTTGACAGAGAGAGATCACAAGTAGGCAGAGAGGCAGGCAGATAGAGAGAGAGAGAGGAGGAAACAGGCTCCCTGCCAAGCAGAGAGCCCAATGTGGGACTCGATTCCAGGACCCTGAGATCATGACCTGAGCTGAAGGCAGAGGCTTAACCCACTGAGCTACCCTGGTGCCCCCATTTCTTTTTTTATCCTACCTTTCAGATATTTTATCAAACTCTGTATTTCATTAGTATTGACTATAATTATCATTTTTTATGTGTGAGAGAGACTGAAAAACCATATAGTCCCAACAATCCTAGTAGTATTTGACTTGAATATTTTCAAAGAAGACTTATATTCTCACTTAGGTACTATGCAAATGAATCAAAATTACATAGCTCTTCACCTCTACAATAAAAAAGGAGGTAGCAAGACCTCATTACATAGGCAGAAAGTGGAATAAATGTAGTTCCTAAAAATGTCAGAATAAAATTTTATAATCTGATGATTTACAGTTCATTCTATGCTTTTAGTGTGTAAAGGATAAGCATATCTAGTGGAAACGGATGAATTGGGTCAAGTAAAATTGGAACCCATTAAAATTCCAGCCTGAACTTTTGAGGTATAGAGAAGCTTGGCCACCCAAGTGATATATTATATAGCCCATTATTTGCTTCTGAATTTCCTATTTTTCATCTGACCAAGAAAATGGAAGGCTCAAGAATCCTCCCCCGAAACCCTTCATTTTGGGATCCAGTTAAGGAGAGATTGAAAATCACTGAGTAATATTTGCCTATTTGAAGTTTCAAACAAATCCTTATGCAAAGAATTTTGCATAACTCAGATTCTTGGATTGATCTTCAAACTCACTTTGTCATGTGATGCCTAAAATCCAAAGGCATGTTTCTATTCAAGATTATTATTTTGTCATTAAAACAAAGGCACCAAAACAAGCTTGCATTTACTAACTATTCAGAGCGGGAAATCTGCATGCTTCTCACTTGTTTGGAACAACTTGTTTCAAAAGATGCAGTATATTTATATGCAAAAGGCAGTATCCCTCTAATTATAATTTCCTTTTGCCTATTTAAGAAAAACACAACAGATGTATTTCTACCAACTCTTGGACTGTCACATGGCAAAAGAACAATTGAATAAATGCTTCAAATAAATGTTCAAGCACTTCGACATGAATAATTTTTCAGCATATCCTTGTTGCCATATTATAGCATTTAACCCTAATGCTATCTTTGTTGAGAATGCAGATGATGAACAAGATGGTTTGCATTCTACTCAGATCACTTTCCTCTGTGATCAGTAAGCATCAGAAACAAAATCTACAGATAGCAGAGCAACTGCATTTTAAATGTCACATAGCTGCCTTTATTATTCCAGCTGGCTTGTGGAAAGAAAGGTCCCTCTGTTAATGAGTCTAACACTGTCAGCCCCATTATAATAGATTTAAGCAAATAAATAACATGTTTGCCATTTCTTCTCTTGTTGTTCAAGCACTATTTTTGTCACTGATCTCATTGCTACAGACATTTGAGTGGAATAACTATAATTGTTGCATAGCTTAGGCAATGAAAAGTACACATGGAGTCTGTATTTATTTTAGACAATTCAGCATATTAATCCAGATTGTCCCCAAAGCCTATCCTCCTCATGGTTCTTGCTCACATTTGCCATTAATGCCAATATGACAAAAAGATACAATGCGTTAGGTTTAGTGGTTCACTAATGCGTAGCAGTACCTATTGCACACTTGACAAGAGAGGAATAATAACCATATAGCTTCAAAAGGAATAAAGTCTGTTGCAAGCTGAAAAAAGGAACAGTACAAGATCTGCCTGAATTATTGCTGAAAATTGATTTGAAAATAGAAACCATCAATCTTTGGTCTTATGTAATTCAGGGAAATTAAAATTCACTGGAAAAAAAAATTCCATCTGTAAAGAAGTCATGAGTATTATTTATATTTATATTAATTATAAATATTTATTTTATGAAAAAGTCATGCTTTTCTAATTATACACAATAAGTTAGCATATTTAGACACTGACTCTTGCTAAAGGATAAACCACACCACATAATCTATAGTGTCTTATACCTTTCCAATTTAGCAACTTTTTTATAGCACTACATGAGTCACATAATAGTCCTTTAAGGCATGAGCTTTTCACCATCTACAGGCTCTCTCTGGGTTACCTATTGAGTAGCAGGTCTATAAATACCATCTGAAACTCATGAGGGCCAAATCTAGAATTCTGGTCTTACCTGTCCCTATAACTCCAAATGTGAATATCCACTTCTTGGTTGTCCTTCCTATCTGACTCCTTAAAAAACACCTCAAATGAATGTAGCCAAAATAAAACTCTCTACAGTTTACTCAAACTTTTCGGTCCTCATCATTCCCATTCAGTAAATTACTGTAGGCAAAAAAATCTCAGAATAATGGCAAACTTGTCTTTTTCCTCTCTTCCTGCCCTCCCAACACACACAGCCACATCCATAAAACACACCTGTTGGTTCTATCTCCATTCTATCCCTCAGCCTTTTTCCTTCTCTTATCTCTACTGCTTATACTGTGGTGCCAACTATAGCCTTTTTTAACCGGGACTCCTTCAGTAACTTCCTGTTTGGTCCTACCTATTATTTTCTCCCTCCCGTTTCTACTCCTCTCCTTTCTTTCTAGAATCAAGAGTCTCTAAGTATCTTTTACAATGAGCAATGTCAGAATTTCCTAAACTGCCTTTAAATAGAAAAAAAGAATAGTGGAAATGGCATATTAACTTTTTTTATCTTGCAGAGTATGCAAGGTCAGAGAATAGGAAAATGCCTTACATACTCATTGAAGTTGAGTGAATCTGGAAACCATTCTATGAAACATAGTCTCTAGCATAAACTCTTTTAATTCTAATTCTGTTTAAGTCTGTTGTGTTATAATGATTAGATAGTTAATTATATAGCTATAATGATTAGATAGTATATTCCTAAATTATGTATCATTTTATTTTGATTTAATGAAGTTATAAGCCCTAAATAGTTCTAAATGTTGAAGAACTTCTAGAGTTATACATCTAGTTAAGACTGGGAAAAAACAGGGTCTTCTCAAATATCTTTTTTGTTCAATAATTTAGGAATAATACAACTTAGAAGTACTTAATTTTAAAAAGGAAGCAATATTATTACATCTACCTGGAATCAGGCAATTGTCAAATAGCTTTACAAAGAGAAAAATAAATAGCTAGAGGAGGTAATTTTGTATTATGAATATAACAAAGTTCTTTCTAAGTATATTAGCTATCTTGTTTGGCTTTGGTACTTGTGGTTGTTTTGATATATTTGTTATGAAACATTTTGGGGAAGAGGAAGAAGGAGATCCAGAAATAGTGATATCTGTGCATGTTCCAAAGCTGAGAAGTAAAATCAACACTACTCAAGAAGCAACTTTGAGTGCGTTTATCTTAGTGTATTTTTCTTTTAAGCTTTAGTAACAAACCTCTAGAATTGTTATAGTATACACAGATAATAATCAGTGAGGTTTTTCACATTGCTTCTAGAAAAATTGCTTTGTGTTCCAGTTTTAATTAGTGTATTATTATCCATCGCTAATTTGAGGGTTTTCGTCTAGAATTAGCACACAGCTGCAGAGAATGCAAGCGCATGAATTGCTGGATTAGCTGGAGTCCATACAAACGGGAAGGAGTAAATGAGGGAGATGCAATGAATTGTGTCCTCCAAATAGCTCCCCAAATTTACCAGCTATTACCTATAATTTAAAAGTGAATCCTTGATGGTAAGGAAATTGTGCTTCTATATTTGGCTTGTTTTATCATATAAGAATAGAGGATTACGTTACCCCCCCCCATTTTTGAGGGGAAAAACTTAAAACATTTGGAAAACTAAAGGGAATAACTTAAGATACTTGATTATCTCCCACTCAAATTTAATAAATATAACTACTTTGCCATATGTGCTCTAGAGTTTCCTAAAAGCCATAAAACCTCACAGAAGCATTATTACACGCCTTTGTAGCCACACTAACCCTCTCCCCCATTCTCTTCTTTCTCTCCCCAGAGGAAACCAAAATTGTGGAGGTGGTATAGGCACTCTCCATCTGGGTTTTTGTACTTCTGCCAGATGTTTGTAGATTTACAACATAACCAGTATTTTTACATGTTTAAATATCATATAAATGGTAACATGCTATGTATTAATATACTGCTGCAACTTAATTTCTTTACTCAACATTATGTTTGAATGACTTCTCCATTGATCTATCTATCTATATCTATATATTTATACATGTATATAAAATCAACAAATCTGATTATTTACATCAATCAGATTTGTTCATTTTAGTGGCTGAAGTGAAAATCTTCCCCATGCTTGCTAGGTTGCATATATGTGCTGGGATAGGAATCCTTTACAGCAGAGTTTCTCAAATTCGTGTGATACTCCTCCCACGAGCATTTGGAAATGCAGGGAGCTTTCTTTCTATCACAATATATTCATTTTCTAGGGCTTCCATAACACAGTACCACAGAATAGGTGACTTACATGACAACTTACCAAAAAGTCATTATGTTGTAACATTATTTTATAAGTGCTATGACTTTTTGATAAGTCTTGATATCTCCTAGGGAAATTACCTCTTCTTATTGTTGTACAAAATGGACTTAGTTTTCTTGGCTTTTTACTCTTCCACCTAAGTTTTTTAATTAGCTTACCATGTTAATAAAAAAGAAATATATGGGATTTTCTTTGAAAATACTTTTAAACTTATAGATGAATTTGGAGAAAAATATTCATCTTAATAAATGTTGTCTTCCTGTCATGAACATGCTATATCTCATTTAATTCAGGCTTTTGAAAAATTATTCTTTTATTAATATAATTTTCCTTATATATCTTTAATTAGATTTATTTATATTTAAGTATTTATTGCTACTATAAATGGTATTTTGGCTTTGTTACATTATTAGATTGGGTATTCATGGATTCCTAAAAGGACAATTTTGATTTTTGAATGCTGGTCTTAGATTCCAGTGGAATTAATAAATTCCCATTTTTAGTTGTAACAGTTCATCTCTAGAGCTTCTTGAATTTTATATGTAAAGCAATCATATCAACCACAAATGTTCACACATTTTCTCTTATAAAACCTGATACTTTTTAAAAATTTTGCATAGGCTAAGGACTTCATAAAAATGTCAATAGAGAGGCACCTGGGTGACTCAGTGGGTTAAGCCACTGCCTTCAGCTCAGGTCATGATCTCGGGATCCTGAGATCGAGTCCTGCATGGGGTTCTCTGCTCAGGGGGGAGCCTGCTTCCCTCTCTCTCTCTCTGCCTGCCTCTCTGCCTCCTTGTGATCTTTGCCTGTCTAATTAATTAATTAATTTTTAAAAAATGTTGAATAGTGCCAATTGACATAAATAATTTTTGTCTGCTTTTAAATAAGAATGCTTTTCAAGTCTAGTCATTAAGTATGATGAGTGTTTTAGGTTTTTATTAGATACTCTTTAATAATCCCCCACTTATAGTTTGTAAATATTTTATAAAGATTAATCACTTTTTATTTTATCAAAAAAAACCCTGCACATATGGAAATTATCACTTCATCTTATTAAGTCCCATAATATGGTGAATTTCATGATTTTTATCTGAATTCCTGAGACAAATCTGGATTGGCTAAACTCTATTTTATTGTTTTTTATGCTATGACAGATTTATTTTTCTAATATTTTATTTATGTGCATTTTCATTAGTATAATGTGTCTGTAATTTTCTGAACTGTTGTGTTCAGTTTTGATTTTATATCAAAGATATACTAGTTTCAGAAGAGGATTTGATTAGTGCAGCAAAACATTTACTTACCTCTCAATATCTTTCTAAATTTTTCTTATCCTCTTTTTTTCCTTAATAAGAGATGTCTAATGATATTCCAGCATATTTCTTTTTCACTTTTACCTAGGTGTGGCCAAGTAATAAATTATGGTAGGGCTGCCACATTACTATGTGAAATGTTTCTCTTAGTATTATGTATGCACAGTAGTGAAGTGTTATATGATGGCTCTGAGTCTAGGCAGGGGGATCCAAAGAAAAGTGTTACATGAGATCTTCTGGAAGTTTTCTTAAAAGAAAAGGAATGCACTTATTGTTTTACTTTTCTTTTATCTGGCACATGAGACATGATCATTAGAGCTCTGTCGGCCATATTGAATCATAACATGACCTTGAAAATGGGAGCCCCATAGTGAGGATGGTGGTGGAGAAAGAACGTAGATTCGTGAAGATGATATAAAGTTGTCCTGGCATATCAGCCATAAAAAGTGTGTGTGTGTGTGGTGAGGTTCTATCTTTATAAAGCTCCAATTATTTTGAAGCTTTCAGTCATATACATCTGAACCTAATGTTCATTAGTACTGGCAGTATTTTTATTCCTTTTATTCTGGTCTCTGAGATAATTTGTTTAAGATAAGAATTATGTGTCCCTTAGTCATTTGTTAATAATATCATGTAAATCCTCTGAGTTTAAATAGTTTGTCTCAGTAACTGCCCCTTCTGAGTTCCTTCTGAGGAAAGGATGCTCACAGTAACCATGGAGTTGCTATTCAACATACATGAAGTAGATCTGTATGGTCTGCAGGGTATGATAGACTGTGGCACTCAAAGAAGTATACGGCTCATATCGTCCTTCAGAAGAAACTGCCAGGGAAAACACAGTTGACTGACAACCTTCAGATGCCATGTTTGGATCCACTTAAACCAAACTACTGCCATCTAAGGGTGGAACACAATGAGAGTGCTAGGGACAAGTTATTTCTGGTCAGCATGGAATTACCCTGTCAACCTTTAGTCAAGGGCTCCCTTTTGACATGGTTGAGACTTGCTCAGAATTTTACTGTTGTCAGAATCTCTACTTAATCCTCCTTCCTTCTCTCTCCACTTTCACAGGATCATATACTGAAGGCATTCCAGGCTTATTTCTCTTTCCTCTTCTTCATTCCTTCATAATATTTCCCCCCAAAACTTCTAACATATTTAATTTTGTTACGGTTTCTACCTCTCAGAGTCTATACTAGCACAGGATCAAAATATTAAAAATGCAAAAGGCAGGCACTGCCAACTAAGCAAAGATATAATCCACTTAGAAGATCATCTAGATAATTAGTAATAAAGCCACAGGGTCTCGAAGTATGAGGTAAAAATAGAATTGTAAAGAGAGTGGGAAATTCAGAGCCATAGTAGTAGGACAGCGGCTCCTCTGTGTACAGCTGGCATCAAGTGCACTAGCCACATCGTGCTCCTCCTCCCTGAGGTGTACGATGGCATTGACAAAGTAGCTTAGTGTGACATTCTGTACAGTATCCAGAAGTCCCACCCTGGCCGGAGATAGTCCTCCTCTATGAACGCCATCATACGCAGGCTGCTGTGAGCAGTTCTAGAGATGCCTGGCCTTAGAACAAATCCCATGAGGGCTCCAAAGATGCAGCAGGTGCAGGATGTCAGTCAGTAATCTCTCCCCTTGCCCTGGCAGCAAGTCCTCTTAAAAGGAAATGTGGGAGGCACAGTTCCTTGATCGCCACAGATGCTGAATTCCATTTTTGTCTGATAGTACTGACATATCTCTATCCACATAGAATACTGTATGTGCTATGACGGATACTATACTTGATGTTATAACTGCTCTTAACAGCACTACTAATTATCTGGTTGTTGGGTTATTGATTATCTAGCCTACTTAATTAGTGAGTTGTTTGGTTATTAGGTACACCATTTCCTTATTATTTCTTTTTGGCTTAACATCTTCTTTATCCATTGTTAATATTGCTGTACCTTATTCATTATACATTTCCTTGAATTTCATAAATGCGGCATCTATTTTCTCTCTTATCAGTAAATATTAGACTTTTAAGAAATTTTCAAGGATGTAAAAATAAATAAAAAGTAAACATTCAAATAGAGTTCTTACAATCAATTTGACCTGAATCTCATTAAATGGAAAAATAACTCTCAGCGAATAATTTGCAAGTATAAAAGATATTGAATTGGGGGTTGTGGGGAAGAGGAATCATTATAATAATAAAACATCTATTATCTTCTGTTGTCTTTCAGAGAAAGCACACAAAAAGTATTCCAGTCCCTAGGTGTAGGTGCTAACAAGATATGTACTAATAGGACTATCTCCAGCAAAACTGATTCTGAATGAGAAGAAAAGAGAAACTAAATGAAACCCTAAATCTGAGAATCTTGAGGTTTTCCCTTGGGGAGACTGACGTCTCTTAGTGAACTGGTTTATATGTGTTGATTATATATAGGGGCAGGGTGTGATAGAGTGAGCAGCTTGGGGTAGAAATCAGCCAGAAGTAGATTTGTCAGAGATGCATTTGCCTATTTCTCACGTTCTCTTAGAATGGTGTTTAGCCGTCTCATCTCCATGTAAAATCAGGCTAGCCCTGTCGTGTTAGAGGGATAATAATAGGATAGCACAAAAGTCCTACTGGGTAAAGAGCTGATGGAAAGAAATGGTACAGATTCACCTCCTTCAGCGCTCTCCAAAATTCTGAATCCTTCACTTTACATCAACAGATGTAAAACAGAACATTCTCTATTCACAAATAACATGATAGCCTGCGATAAAAAAAAATCACAGACTCTGTAATACAAACAGCCAGTGGAACTAATGGGTGAATTGAGCAAGATCACTGGGGACAAAACCAATATACAAAAATCATTTATGACTCTACTAGCAATGAAAAATTAGAAACAGAATTTAAATAAAACAGTATCTTTTACAATAACACCAAAATATATATACTTTGAGTTAAATCTAACAAAACGTGTGTAAGATTTGTCTGTTGAGAACTACAAAACAATGTTTTATAGTTTGGAGAAGTCAAAATTGGTAGGAAGGTAATTCTTAAAAATGTTCTTCAGATTTGGTGGAATCCCAATTACCATAATACCAAGAAAATTTTGTGCATGTAATATCGAAAAGCTGGTTATAAAACCTACACAGAAAAAGCAAAAAAGCTAGAATAGCTCCCCAAAAAGGGTGTGTGAGGGGGAATCAATTGCAAGACTGAAAGTACCTAATTGTAAGACCCATGGCACTAAAGACAGTGAGATAAAGAGAAGGGACAGACGTATAGATCACTGAAATAGACTGAGTAGTCTATAGATAGGATCACACACATGCGGTCAGTTGATTTTCAAAAAGGTTTCAAGTCAATTCCGTGGAGAAATGAGTATTTTCAATAACTGTTGTTGGAACAATTGAGATGTAAGCAAACAATGAATGTTAACCCATACCTCACACCATCAACAAAAGATAACTTGAATAGGCCTGAACGTAAAACTTAAAACTAATAACACATTTTTAAAAAGCATAGGGAAAGTCTTACAGACCTTGGTTTAGATGAAAATGTCTTGGGGTACAAAAAGCACAAACTATAAAAGAGGAAAGTGATAGATTGGACCTGATCAAAATTACCCATTTCTACTCTTTGAAAGATGCTGAAGAGACAAGTCATAGAAAAAGATAAAATAATTGCAAAAAGTCTATCTGATAAAGGACTTGCATCCAGAATATATGAAGAATTCTCACAATTCAATAGGAAAATACCTATAAAAAATATGGACAAAAGTCTTAAACACCAAAGAAGATAAAGTGATGAAAAGTAAACTTATGAGAAGAAATTCAACATCATTAGTCATGAGGAGAAGTCAAAAATTAAAACCACAAAGAGAAATCAATGTACATATAGAATCACTAATTTTTTTCGTGAAGTAAAAAGCAAACAAACTTGACCACACCAAGTACAGTGAGTACATGAAGCAACTGGAACTCTCATACATTGTTGGAGGGAATGCAGAATGGTTGCAACCATTTTGGAAAACAAATGAGTAGCTTCTTTAAAACTTAAATATGTATTTACCAGATACAGTTCCATATCTAAGAGTTTATTCAAGAAAAATAAAAATTTATGTCCACACAGAAACCTATAAGTAAATATGTGTAAGTATAAATTTGAGATATTTATAAATATAAATGGGATATATATATCAGCTTCATTTTAAAATGCCAGAAATTGGAAACCATCAATATGCCCCCGAACAGATGAATGATAAACTATGGTATATTCATACAATGGAATACTACTTAAAAATAAAGTTGAAAAAAAAATGATTTATTTAAACACAGAGATAAATTTCAAATGCATAATGCTAAGTGAAAATATCCAGACTCAGAGGCCAACATACTGCATGATTCTATTTATATGTATTTATATTTTTGTCTTTTGCAGAAAAGACAAAACCACAGTGACAAAAATCAAATCAGTCACTGTGGGCAAGAGGTTGATGGGAGAAATGATCACAAAGAGACATGAGGAAACTTTATATCCCTGTCATGGAGGGAGTTACTTAGATGTGTTTGTCAAAATTCATAACACGATACATTAAAACAAGAGAATTAACTCAATGTAAATTATACCCCAGTGAACTTCACTTGAGAAAAGTCCATCAGGTGAGGAGGAATATGATGTAATTTTTACATCTGGTTTTAGTAGACAACTATAGGCAATCTGGGATCATTTCAGTCACAAAAACTGAATTAAAATGACTGGAAGCTGGTGTCCATCTCTTCCATAGCTCATCTTCCTCTTGGAGTGGAGCTTTCAGGGTCCCGGCACAAATGCATGGGTTTCCTAACCCTTGGAGGTCCCTGGAATTCTGTTTTTGTCCTTCTTAGTTGTCACAATTTCTGGTCATTAGAAAAAAAGTGGATGCTGAGAGCAAGTGTTTTCTGTTTTATTTTGATTTTTTTTTCTTTCTTCTTTTTTTTAATCCAGTGACATCCATTTGCTCATAGCCCACTGAGAAAACCATAGTCTTGACCACACATCTGTAGGGCAGTCTAAGAAACGTAGCTATAGATGCATAGCCCAGGAAGATTGAGAGATCAACCATCTTTGCCACATGAAGCTACCAAGTAATTTTCTAAATATTTGATTCTTGTAATTCATCATTTCAGAGATCTGCTCTTCATTTGAATATATAGAATGAAAAATATTTTTTTCTTGTGTAATATTTTTTTAATATGCTTCATAATGATTTTAGAAATTTGTCTTAGAAAGTGGAGGGTTTGGGGGTTAAGGGGTAGGAGACAAATAAATGAAACAAGATGGGATTGGGAGGGAGACAAACCATAAGTGACTCTTAATCTCACAAAACAAACTGAGGGTTGCTGGGGGGAGGGGCGTTGGGGGAGGGGGGTGGGGTTATGGACATTGGGGAGGGTATGTGCTGTGATGAGTGCTGTGAAGTGTGTAAACCTGGCGATTTACAGACCTGTACCCCTGGGGATAAAAATACATTAATTATATGTTTATTAAAAAATTTTTTTAAAAATTGTCCTAGAATAAAGAGAGATTAATTTGGGCTTACCCTTGCACACTCTCGTGGCTTCTGGTCTATTCTTCCTCTCAGAGAGAAGAGCATGCTCGGCTCCTAGCGGAATTTCCGGCCTTCAGCAGCCTTTTATCTACTATAGTTCCACTGGCTTGAGATGAATCCTTCCTGGGGTCCTGATCCTGCATTTGCATTTTAACTTTTGAATCTGTAACACCGCCTCCCAGAGCAACCCAACTACTCTCTGCCTGCATTTCTATGAGTTTGGGTGGACAGTCCCTAGCTGTTTTCAGTCAGAAATCCCAGCTAACCTGAAGGGAAGGAGAGGGCAGCATGGTGCTACTTCAGGATGTAGCAACCTCAGTCTGAGGACAGCTGCCTGGCTTGGTTCACTACAGACAGTTTTTCTGAGCCAGGGGTGAAAAAGTAGGAAAGAAATGAGGAGCTTTAAATCACTTTTGAGTGGACTGATTTCCACTGTTTCTAATTGTACGGAACCTGTAAATCATTTTATTTTGTGTTATTTTAATTCTTACGTAATTGGAACCTTCTTGATTCTGGTGTTAGTTAACTTCAAGTTGAGTTGTGCTGACAACATTTGAGGATTTATCCTTTCTGAATTTTAAAGAAAATATTTTAGTGAGAAAATTGGGATAAGCTGGGTCAATAACTTATTTCCAGATCCCCTTTTAAATCAGAATATTGTTGTGTTTGGTTTATTTACATGCTTTTTTTTTTTTGGTCATCATTTAATCTTGATTTATCTTTAGAAAATTTCCCAAATTCTTCAGCCTCCTTCATCAAGCTTAAGAGCACTAAATTTAAGCCTCCCTAATGTCTACAGTACTTGGACGAACAAGATAAATAAAATCAAGGGCACGGCATTCCAACTGTGAATTGCATTATGCATTGAGAATGATTCAGTATCTGACAAGTCATATGAATAATAAAGAAGCATTAGAACTACTTTCTACTCATATCTGCACAAATTCAGAAGACCATATCACACACACCAGAGGCCACATTTTGTCAGTGAGTGTTAAATTCTGGATGCAAATTTTTATGCACAAAAAAGGAATGCAGACAGAATTATATAACTATCTCACTTCTACTTTGGTGAGGTCATTTTGTTTTTAAACCTAGTGAGTCAAGTTTACTATGTTTCCTATGTGATAAGCCGAAAGAAAATAAGAAGAGGTTGGCCACTTAATCCATTCCAAAAAGAGGGTAGAAATGAAGCAAAATTTCAACTTCCATGGTTATTACTTGTGGGGCTATAATTATATCCCCCAGAAAAGTCATTATATTTCATATATTACATATAGTTAACTCTCATCCTTTTGTGGCATAAAACATAATGATCCTTTCCACATCTACATAAATAAACCTCCCTACCCTCTATCTTTACAAATCACTGTGACATAGCTCCCAAACTAGACACTCCATTAAATTGATGAGTAAATAAATTAAAAAGACCAGCAGTCCTTCCTAATTTATATGCTATTTAAAGGTGTTATAAAACAAAACTTGCTTTTAATATTTCCAGGCACTCCACTCATCTAAATTGAATAAAATTCACATGTTCGATGGACAGAATATGTTATTTATATTTATGTATCAGCGACGGCTTCCTTTACAAATGGCTAGCCCACCCTCAAGTAAAGCAAACAGAAAATGCGTGATTATTCCACATCTTCTACAAACCTATGGATGGATTTTGCTTCTACACACATTGGCAGAATGCACTCCTTATGTCTTGGAATGAGAAACTCACATACAGCCAGAGAAGATGAGATAGTTCTCATTTTCCTCTTTAAATATAGTCTGTGTTTTTGAGTTTCATCCAGGATTTTGCTTTTTATTTGGATTTTTTTCCTTTTGCTCCTCCGTGTGTTGGACGTTTCATGTTTTTTGTTTTTAATACTAATGGGATGTTCTTAAAATAATATTGCCAACGACGATACTTAAGCTCCTGTTTTTGCCTTTTCAGAACAATATCTCACTTCATTTTCCTAAATTGACTAGGCCTTTGTGGTTTTTCCCACATGTTCCTCGAGAAGGTTGGCAGATCTGGAATTTTATGAGGGGAACTGCACCACGGGTTTCTTTTTTCAGATTTGCTCGCGGAGAAGTTTCTTTCCACTGCTCTCCAGGCTCCGGTCACAGGCTCACTCTGCGGCATGTCCTGTCGGGAGCCAATTAGAGCGCGTGTTCAGGCCGCAATGCCCCCTTCCTTGAGACCCGCAGCCCTCTCTGAATCCGCTGGGCTTTTAATACGATGTTGAAATCTGCTCCTGCTTGACTCCTACAGCTGGTTTTGATCAGGCTCCTCTAAAGAGGAAGTTTCAATTAGCACAGTTCCAAATGTGCTCTGGAGGTATATTTTTATGACTGCTCGACTAATAGCACGCTTTGTTCCTAGTGGTGTGTGACTCCTTAGCAAACACAGCCATTCGTGTGAGTCACCAAGTGACTTTACAGCAAGGCGAGGCTTTGCCAAAACCCGAAGAATGAGACGGCCAAATTGAATTAGTGGTTGAAACACATTAATTTATGCTAGATAAATGTTATTGTGGTCCTGTGGGCAAGTACTCAGGTCAGAGGCTTTATGAACTATTTGCAGCAAGAGGGCTTCAGGGCAGTAAATCAGCTCTGTAGCAGGACTTTACAAAGGACTTAGAGCCACTTACTCTCCCCTGTCCCTTAAATTGCTTCCAACGATTCCCCCCCACCACCATCGCTGCCTTCCATTGAGATGGCGGACCATTTGGGACCCCATTTGTGATATTTAACGTATAAGCAGTTGGATTAATGATTTGTGTTGGCGCTGCCTGACTCTGGTGGAGCTTGTGGCCATCTCTTATGCCCATGGCCCTCACCACAGGCAGCTGTGTGTTGATCATTCCAGACTACAGATCTCGGTGGGTCCAGAGCTTTGGCTTAGCACCCGCTTTCGCAGAGTCCCTGCAGCTGTGCAGTAAATGGGAACCTCGATGTCTCAAACACAGTGCACACAGCCACGTCCTGACAGGGCTGTTTCTTTTCTGGGGAGGAATTAGATCCACTTAAGGCTGGATTATTTCTAGAGTAAGAAAAGTAGAAATAAGTGTTTTCTGGCTGCAAATTGTGGCAAGTGAGAGATGATGCCAAGAAAGAATTATGCATAAATGATAGTGTTTAAACTTGTTTTTATGTGTTTAGATGTGCCTCTGCCAAAAAACTGACAAGGCCTCTTTGTTGGCATTTTTTCAGAGAGACCACTCACACACTGAACGTTTTCTTAATAAAGAAGTAATTGTAAATCACTGGTGTCTAGGCACGTGATAGCCAGTTTACCTTAAACATGATCTCTTGCAAAACACAGGGAAAACAACTGGGAGGGCAGAGTGACGAATCGCTGCCTCCCCCACTCCACAGTTACTAAAAATTGCCTGTGCCAGATCAAGGCCCTGGCAGATTTAGGGCTTGGATCAAGGAATGGGCTACAGAGTTGGTTCTCGGTTTAAATACTGACTCTACCTCTTCTTAACTTTGTGATCTTGTGCAATTTGCTGCTGTCTGTGTCCTCACATGTGAAGTAGAAGTGATAGCAATACCTACTTTTGTGGTGTTAAGATTAATGACGTTCATGAATATAAACCATGAACAAAATAAATGGGGAACAAGGTAAGTTCTTAATAAATTATAGTTTATTTGTTTTTTTGTTTTCTGTTTTTTCAGAGTGAGAGAGAATAGAGGGGATGGGCAGAGGCAGAGAGAAAGAGACCCTTTTTTTTTTTTTAGATTTTACTTATTGATTTATTTGTCAGAATGAGAGAGAAAGAGAGAGAATGGGCACAAGCAGGCAGAGGCAGAGCGAGGAGCCCAATGCGTGACTTGATCTCAGTTCCCTGAGATCATGACCTGAGCCAAAGGCAGCAGCTTAACTGACTGAGCCACCCAGGCACCCCGAGAGAGAGAGAGACTTCAGCAAGGTCCACACTAGGGCCAAGCACGATTTGGGGCTTGATCTCATGACCTTGAGATCAAGGCCTGAGCCAAAATCAAGAGTCAGGTGCTTAACTGACTGAGCCACCCAGGTGCCCCAAATTATAGTTTCTATTAATTATTGGTGTTCCTATTATTATTCCTGTTGATCTAAAAAAAAAAAAAAAGGTCTCTGCTTTTGTTTCAGTTTCCTAGTGGCTTTGGAAGAAGCTGCTGGTACAGTAAAGATTACCTTTTCTTGGCATTATATATCCTCACCTGAAGAATTTTCAAGCTGTCATATTCTGTTCAGCATGTTGATCTTGGCCTTCCTAACCTACTGGTACTCCACTATTGTAATGTTAGTTTTGTTATATTTGAAGATAGCTGCTATGCTATTCATCTTAATATTAGCATTGAGCAGAGAGGCCAATGCATGCATGACAGATGCTCGTCTCATATGTGTTCAGTTTCATGTTGACAAGTGCCCATGTGCATATGCTTATAACCACATATGGAAACTTGTCCAGGATAAATTTTTCTCCAAAATGCAACATGTATTCCCAAGATGAGACAAGATATTATCTACAGATTTAAAAGGGGGGGAAAAAGGCTCCTGCTGCCCCTTTTGCATTAGGAATACAAAAAGAAAAAAAAAAATGTAATTTACTCCCAGGGTCTTGAAGCTTGCTGAATTAATTCAACCGAATGTGTGTTACTCCAGCTGAGTTCCCAGCCCAAGCTCATTCAGATGTTTGAATTTAATCTCTTAGTTGCTGTGCAATTAATACTTACTTGGCTGATTAAAAAAAAAAACAACAATGTAACTACAGTCAAAACTTTCTAACCTATTTGTATGTATAGTTACATTAAGAAATTTTTTATTTGTCCTGCTTTCCATTTTTTTAATGATTTTATTTTATTTATTTGATAGGGAGAGAGAGGTCACAAGTAGGCAGAGCAGCAGGCAGAGAGAGGGAAGCAGGCTTCCTGCTGATCAGAGAGCCCGATGCAGGGCTCAATCCCAGGACCCTGAGATCATGACCTGAGCTGAAGGCAGACGCTTTAACCCACTGAGCCACCCAGGCACCCCACGCTTCCCATTTTAAATTGAACTTCGTTAACACTGGGTTCTTCGTCTTCTCAAACTCCCCAAAATGTCTGTAGCATCTTTTTCAATATATTCCTACTGAATATTACCTAAAATGTTGTAATTAATTAATTTTCCTTGGCCAATCTAACTTCCTGTCTCATCAAAGAGAATTTTTTTTTTATCTTATGGGATTTTTACTTTTTTCTTTTTGAGAAAAGTTAAGTGTAATCTAAGGTGGATATAGTTGTTGAGCCTCAATACGAGGTCTTTTAAAACTCGGTTACCCTCGATAGTAAAAGTTCCACAAGAGCAGGGTTACTGTCTGCTTGCTTCCAGTTTAGTCTCAGTGCCTAAAACTACTCTCTGAAACACAAGCCATGAAGTAGTTGTTGAAATAATTATTTAGTTAATGAAAACCAATTAAAAAATAAATTAACCCATGTTTACTCCATGTTTCTGACTTTTCCTTCATGTTTTATCCCTTTTCTTCTCATTCAGATGAAACTGACTTTGCTTCTTAACCATATATTTTTTATAATTGCAGCCACCTCTTGAAGGATCCATTTTTCTGAAAAACAAAATGGAACAGATAGTATTGTTTTAGTAAACAAATGGTGACATTCACATAAGAATTTGTCTCATCCCAAGGATATTGATTTTTAAACCATAACCAATAAAGGTGATTTCTTGTGGCACTTTCTGAACAGCCCAAAGTGCTAAGAGAAGTCCTTGTTATATTAACAGGCTGTGGTCCAGTGTGTAATGTCATGAAGAGCATCTGTCTGGGGCCAGAAGTCATGGGGGTTCAAAAGCTTCCCATAGAGATTGCTCATCAATAAAAGTTCTATGTTCAGGATTTTGTACATTTTGTTAATTAGGCCAAAGCAATAGACCTTTGTGGCAATTATTCAGACAGTGATGTAAAAAGATAGCCTGACAAACCAACCTCCATAATCCACTTACGTCTCACAGAAGCCAAAGGGTTGGAAAAGCCTATTAACAAGCTCCCTGCCTGTCTGTTTGGAGACATTGTTAAATCGAGAGTCTCAGCACCTGAGGCGGTCTGTTAATAAAGATCGTTGGTAGCAGATTTCTGCTCTATTACGAATGGACATAAAACAGCATAATTTAAAACATGTCAATAACTCAAGGCAAAAATGCCAAACATAGTCTGTTCTGTCTTTATAAAACGGAGCCAAGTATACACAAGGAAAATGCCAGGAAGTCTTCTGCTGACTGAGTTTAGAGATTGTTCCTGATAAATATTGTGATCCTTCAAGTTAAAACAACCTCTGGGTTGGGTGTCTCTGTCTCTTTTCTGTACTAAACTCAAGGAATCTTTTCTATTTAAGGGCCAACCAGATCCCTAACCTCCAGTCCCAGAAGATGCCTGGAAGCCTGTGCTCCTTTGTGTCAGCCTCGTGAATTCATAATTGCTCGTGAGTGTTTCCTCTTTTTCCCCCTCCTCCGTTCTTCCTCTGGACTAGCATTGACTGGCTGTTTGGGAGCAGATCTTTGTAGACAATGAGTTATCATTGGGTCGTCTTAGGAAAATTTACTGAGGAATCTAAAACACCAAGCACCGAGTGAGTCACCCCTTGTCTTACACATTTGCTTAAATAGGTTAGTCCAATTTTCAGGGACAGTTCTGTATTTTTAACACAAACTCAAGGACCAGACAGTCAGTATTCCTGCAGCATCCGTGTGGCGCTTACTGTGATCCAATGGCAAAGGCTGATTGATGGCATCCTCAGTGAGTGCTTTGGGAGGCTGCGAAGAGCATCTACAGAGGGCTGCAGTGCATTGTTGCACATGTGCAGTGAGCTCTGCCATGTTCAACAGGCCTGGAGATGAAAATTTACCATACTGCGTCTCCCACATCCGGTTTGGGTGGACGGCTGAGCCTGAGCGATATTATCTTCTCTATTAGAAGGCCTCTCATGAACTGAGTGGTGGTTTTAATTAAATCCACTAGGTTGAGAAAAGTGGTTTGGCAGCTTCAATTGATTTATTGTGTTTGTGACATCTGCGCCTGATTTATTGTATTGACTTGCAGAATTGTTTTTGGACACTCACCTACATATTTTCATTCTGGTTTGGGGGACTCACGGGCTATAAATAAGTAGCATTTTCATTCTGCTGTTATTTTAGTTTTCTCTTTGGTAGGATGGTAAACTATTGAAGTCATCACATTAATATGATTAAAAGCATGAGATTCTGTGGGTTTGTGTGCGTGAAAGGGGCTGATTTAAAAGTGGTACTGGGCTGAAGTTCCTTAGCAGCATCTTGCCTAGGTTTGTGAGCAGAGAGAAGGAGACAGATGGATGATTTTTAAAAATTTAGTCTATAAATTGACAAAACGATTTGCTCCATGTTATGGCTTTCTTAATTTTAAGATTTAGGTTTTATTCTTTTTTTTTTTTAATTTAAATTCAATTAGACAGCATATTTACATATTTAACATCATTAGTGTCTAGTGTAGCGTTCAGTGATTCATCAGTTGAAAATTTAGATTTTAGACATAAGTATCAACACCATGTTGTAAAAAGTTCCTTTCCAATTATCTCAACGTAGCATATTCAGGTGGGTGTTACAACAAGTGGCCCCAAACCAGATTTTCCTGTAGGAAAGTATCCTCTCCAGGGGCACCTAGGTAGCTCAGTGTGTTAAGCCTCTGCCTTTGGCTCAGGTCATGATCCCAGGTCGAGCCCCGCATTGGGCTCTCTGCTCTGCGGGGAGCCTGCTTCCCCCTCTCTCTGCCTACTTGTGATCTCCCTCTCTCTGTTAAATAAATAAAATCTTAAAAAAAAAAAAAAAAAAAAAAAGCATCCTCTCCAAATTCCACAATGCAGGTGTAAGAAGAGAGGGGAGAGAAGAGTCAAGATGCAGTTTCTGCCCAAGGGGGAGGGCGGAGAAATACGCAAGTCTTTTTTTTTTAAATTCATGTTTTTGTGTTTTTTTTTTTAAAGACTTTATTTATTTATTTGAGAGAGAGAGACAGTGAAAGAGAGCATGAGAGGGGAGAAAGTCAGAGGGAGAAGCAGACTCTCCAAGGAGCAGCGAGCCTGATGTGGGACTCGATCCCAGGACTCTGGGATCATGACCTGAGCTGAAGGCAGTCGCTTAAACCAACTGAGCCTCCCAGGTGCCCAAGTCTTAATCAGCCTAAATATTTCACTGGTCTATGAATGAGCGGTTGCAAGCCCCAGTTACCCACACTGTAATGATGTGTTGGGTTCCCTGGGTTAAAGCTCTCTATTTATTCCCTACAGCTGGGGCCACTGAGCCCCTACCTGAATCCCCAGTCCCACTTCTGAAACAAATCAAGGAAAATTTAAGGAGTCTAGGTAAGTCTCTCAGGCAAATCCACTTCAGGCAGCCTGTGGCTTAGCTCACTTGAACCTTCTATCTCAGTGTTAGAAGCTGGGCTCTCGCACTGTGCCTTGTAGTCAGCCTCTAAGTGGTGTTGAATCCACTTGGAATGGCTTCCCATTTTTTTCTTCTGTGCCCATATCTCTTGGTCAGTAGCCTATCTTGTTAGTTTTTGAGTTTCTTTCCAGAATACCCAGAGTACTGCTTTGAGCCCAAAGTTGGGGCCTACCCTGACACTGACCACTTATTGCCTGTGGCAGGACCTTCTTCATGTTCACCTACGGTCCAGATGCTTCTCTATGAGCCATAGGTGGTCTGCCAACCCACTGGAGTCTCCTTGTTGATCTAGGTTCACTCTTGCATAGGTGGTTGTATATCTTAATACACAGCATGACCCATACTCTTTCCTTTAAAACCCTAATTTTCCCCCCTCATTTTCTTCTGTGGGTTTATCAGTTAAAATAGGGAAAGACTGCTCATCACTAAAGCTATATAGAGTTCATTTGAAAACTTTTAATTTATCCTCCGTGATACGTGAGTTGCTTCAAATAACTCATGAACTTATTTCGTTTTTCTGGAGGGTGTTCAGTGGAAATCCCTGAACTGTGTAAGATCAGGTATGTGAAAGAAAACTCAGTTATAGGAGCCACTTACTGAACATCTATAAACAGGCATGGATTTTAGCCCAGCATAAAATCTGCTTGGAAAACCTAATTCATATCAAATTCAAGTAGGAAATAATGCCAAATGGCTTTAAGAAAAATATTTTACTGAGATAGAATTTACATAACCATTAAATTTGCCGTTTAAATTATACAACTCAATGATTTTTAGTAAAGTCTTACAAAATTGTTCAGACTTCACCAAAATTCAAGTTCAGAACAATTTCATTACCCCAAATTAGCCTGGTCTCAAAGAGGTAATTAGTCACGGTTTTATATGTGAATCATCTTAAACTAAGTTAATCATGGAATGATGTTATGTACATAATATAGGAAGAAAGTATGCAGACTGTTACACATTAAAAACAGCGTACTGAAGTTTTCTAACAAGTGGCTAATTCCCATGACTCATTTGGCTTAACCCAGGAATAAGACTGCAGTGCAGCCTGCCCTTCATATTGGAAAAATTCTGAGGGAATTTTGAAAATCATTCATTCTAAAGGAGAATAAGTCTACAAGTGTGCAAAAGCACATCACATATTAGAACTGTGGCTCTGTGCTAAGTCAGATGAGGGAAACACTTTCTCATTAATAAACATCAGTCTGCTTTACCTGTGCTGTGGGCTTTCTGCACATACTTGCAAGATCTTGTACCTGCAAAGTAAATACCAAGGTTTCTGGAGCCACATTTCCTAATGGACTGCAGAGAGCTGGCCTTGAAGGTACAGCATAAAGAAAAGCTCAAAAGAGTCATCTCAGTAGTAAGTGTGCAGTTCTACACTGTCAGAGATAATGATCCTTAATGGTGTTTTTCACTTGTGACGGTCATACCCGCTAGGCTAGGGAGCATACTAGCAGGATAGCGAGCTTTTGAAAATTTGGTTCACAGGTTATGTGTGGATTTAATAAAGCAGCCCTTTTAAGAAACTAAAGAATTCATCTGAATTGTTCAAAATGAAAAGCTGACTATTTGCTTTTACTAAAACATGACACCGAAGAGCTAGCAGTGATCTGGAGGAAGAGTTTAGCTTGGCATGTTTCCCATTCTTATTTACAAGAGTTTTTCAAGCAATTTTATTTTTACAAACAAGACTGTATTAGACCATAGGGAGAAATGCACAATTAGATGTTCAGCCTTGGAGGACTTATTATCTAGTCAAAGAAGTAAAGCGCTTCGCCTGGACAAATTATCAGAGTGAACTCTTACTGTAGGAAGCGCCTTCCCTTAAATCGCTATGGCAATGGTTGAATATAAACAGTATTTAATAAGGCTGACACTTGGTGATGCCAGATAAGTGTGGTGAGAACAAAAGTCACCTGGATGCACCATCCCTTCCTTTCTGTGTCTTCCTCTTCCACCCAAATCCTCCATTACCTCAGGGACACAGAAAATTCCTATTATTGAGTTGATCAGGTAAGTAGCAGTCTCTTATTTTTATTGGATTAATAGCTTATTGACGAGACGAAAAGAACCGGAGGTGCTCAGCAAGAGTGACAACTCAATGCCCCTGAGACAGCTGTTCATTTTTACTACAGAATGTTCATCTTCTTATGCAGTCGTGTCTATTTTTCTGAGGGAAAGACCACGATTTTGTAGTCTTGGTAAAATCCTGGCACCTTGTGTTTTAAATGCATGCTTATCTCTGTAACTCTTCAAGACATATTAACAGCATCCCGCCTCCCTACTCTCATGTTTTATAAATCATGGGTCAGGGGTGTGCTGACACGCTAGTACATTGCTGGTACACAAATCGGGTTTCCTCTTATCTCATCCAACCACTAAAGCATTTGTTTTAAAAGTGACTATTGATATCTATAAGCCTACAGATGCACAGGTCATATATTATAGGGCGCATGATTTATCTACAGCTTTGGGTCTCATGGACCACAGCATTTTATTTGCAAAAGTTGACTGATTGGGTTCTGTAGAAGATCAAATTTTATCGCCGTAGGAGTAAAAGTCTAGCTCACTTAGGTGGATAAATAAATACTACCTGAATTCTCACTAATGATGTAAGGAATGAGAGTCTGTCTTTTCTTGAGTTTTGTCTCCACATAACATCTCAAGTTCAGCAGGCTACAGTTTTGAGGAATACAGCCTTCTCATGAAAGTCCTTGATGAACTTTTTGTGCTGGTGAACTGTTCTCAGAACGGCCTCTTGACCACATTGTTTCATGGCTTTTTGCCTTCAGTTGAAATGCAAAATACTTTTTAATGGTTATCAGTGATGAAAAAAATCAACACAAATTCATTTTTATCTATTTCTTCTAATTCCAACTTAATAAGTTTGTGTTAAAGGGAAAAATTAGGGATGAGGGCAATTGGAAAGGAGCTTAAACTCAGAGGTAGTTCAAGTGTATTTATAATTTAAGTGTTACATAACTGCCCTCCTTAGTTTAGCAGTAATTTTAGATTGTTGGGTTTTTGTTTTGTTTTGAGATTTTTGTTTGACTTGCGAAGTATGAGAAACAAATTAAAGAACCTATCAAAGAATGTAGCATGGTTTTCTTGAACAAGAGGGAGTATATCTTTTTAATTTATTGATACTACAAACAATAACAGTATGAGATCATTGTCCCTAAAGCCTTGTTCCTAAAAATAAAATGTAAACTGACTTGGTTTATGACCAGAAAGTCATTCCAGGCTCTTTTTGGATAAACTTACCATCTATGTTCTTGGACATCTAGTTAGATAGGTAAAGGAATAACTAACTGGTCTGGAGCAGGACTTGCAAGTTGCAGGAGGACAAAGACCCTTTAAGAGAGGCAATTTCCATTGATTTGTTGTCCTTGAAACATCTGGTCTTTTAACCCTTCCAACTGGGTTCTTCCAGGCCATCATTTTCTACTTTATTATTTTCCTTCCCAATTGCTACTGTACCTACTTGGTCATTCCTGTAACTAAAGTACCTCATTCTACTTACTTTCTGGCTCCTTTTTCCACATGACTGAAGAATGTCATCACAGGAAGACTAGATGCCACTTAACAGGGCCTTCTGGATGTCTCCACTAGTAGCTGAAAGCTTTCATTCATGCAGCTGGGCATGTTCCTTCCTCATTCCATTTTTGTATCTTCTGTGCAGCCATCTGCCAAGTAGGTTTCCCAGACAGGGGGCAAAGATTGGAACCTAGTACTTCCTGAGATCACTCTTTATATTCATGGACAGATCATATTGCCTGGGAAAGCTTCCTTGGGATTCATTGAAATCTGTGTCCCATAGCTTCTGGCAACAGATCCTACTTTAGCACTTAGGTGATTATGCAGAATATGAGCCTTTACACTCAAGACCAGCTCATTATTGGGAAAATTTATTCAAAATCCCTTTCTTCACTAACTAGCTATCCTCTCTTCCGGAATCCTCCTTTCAAGATCAGCTTTCCACTTGAAACTTGATTCTATCTCCATCCAAGTTAGTAAAGAGATTTGATCCAAATATTACTTGTTTCTCACTTGAATATCTAATTACCTTTCCTCTACTGTACCAATGCCTTTACAAATTTGCTCAAGCCTACCTTATACCACATAAAATAAAACAAATTAAATAAAGCTTCCTCTTCGCCTTGCTCCTTTCCAAATAACCACACAATCTTGTGCCATCCTTTTTCTGTCAAACTGTTTTACTATATTTTTATAATTGATCTGTTTTGCATTAATTTTTATAAGCCATGAAGGTGCCATTTAATGTATTGTTTTATGAATTTGAAATTAGTAGTTGACAGATTTCCAAAAGTAGGCGCAGGTTAAGATTTGATAGAAACTAATATATAAAATAAAACAAATACTTGATACTATCTAATGGATGCACGTATATATCTAGTCTAATCTCTTTGTGTTTAAGAAGAATCTTCTAGGAAATTTTTTTTTTTAAAGATTTTATTTATTTGTCAGAGAGAGGGAGAGAGAGCGAGCACAGGCAGACAGAGAGGCAGGCAGAGGCAGAGGGAGAAGCAGGCTCCCTGCCGAGCAAGGAGCCCGATGTGGGACTCGATCCCAGGACACTGGGATCATGACCCGAGCCGAAGGCAGCTGTTTAACCAACTGAGCCACCCAGGCGTCCCTAGGAAAATTTTTGTCCTTATGTCACATTTAAATAACTCATAACCCGGGGCGCCTGGGTGCTCAGTGGGTTAAGCCGCTGCCTTCGGCTCGGGTCATGATCTCAGGGTCCTGGGATTGAGTCCCACATCGGGCTCTCTGCTCAGCAGGGAGCCTGCTTCCCTCTCTCTCTCTCTCGCTCTGCCTGCCTCTCTGTCTACTTGTGATCTCTGTCTGTCAAATAAACAAATAAAATCTTAAAAAAAAAAAAAATAACTCATAACCCTCCTTCCCAAATTCAGCTATGCAGAATGGGAGTGAAATATAATAGACTATTAAAAGATGTTGTAATCTATTAATTTTTCTGCAATGAGGAGAACACAGTAATAATGTGGTATAATTTTTTTTTAAATCCCAAATACTACAGTCTTATTTTGAGTATCATTTTGTACTCATGTTACAGAATGATCTAATGCCTCATGCACTCTTAATTCCTTCCCCTCTCACCCTTGATGAGATAGGGGTCTTTGCTAAGACACAATAAAGAGACAGAGACTGTTACTATGCAAGTATGTAATAGTCCATATTTTTAAAATAAAGATTTCTTTGTTTCATGGATATGTTGCTCTGAATAGTCTATAAAACCTAAACTCACTCCAAGGAATCCTGTGAAAAGCTATTGGCCCTTCCTGCTGGAGCAGGGAATAAAGAAGAGAATGGTGGAGTTAGAAACAAACTGGAAAAATATAAGCATGAATCCCACTCTTCAACAACTAATGCCACAGAATGCAAATTTTTGAAACAATAAATGAAATAAAGAGAATTATTCATAATGCAAAAGTAATTCATCATTGTACAGAATTTCTAACAGAGTTCACTTGAATTAAGGAGGGCCTTGGTGCTTTCACAAGTGCCCAGGTGATTCGTACTCTGATCATTTAATTCTTGCAATTTTCAGGACCTGAGCTATATCTGAAATATAGCTGTGTGTTATACAATGTATACAAATAAAACTCATGCATATATGTGCATGTTAAAATTTTGTGAAAAAGGGGTGCCTGGGTGGCTCAATGGGTTAAAGGCTCTGTCTTAGGCTCAGGTCATGATCCCAGGGTCCTGGGATCAAGCCCCGCCTCCGACTCTCTGCTCAGCAGGGAGCCTGCTTCCCCCTCTCTCCACCTGCCTCTCTGCCTACTTATGATCTCTGTCAAATAAATAAATAAAATCTTAAAAAAAATTTTTTTTAATTTTTGTGAAATACTCTAAACTCTAACAGTCCCATATTTTAATTGATTTCTGTAACTCGCAGTGAACTTTCTAAAGTTCTCTAAATTCTGAGCATCATATAAAATCAAATTTGAATAAATCAGTTTTCCTTGATGGAAGAGAACATTACTGAAACCATTGTGATTTGTGACCTATGATTGCACTCTGTTCAGTGTGATCCAGAGGTCATGTCTAACTTAAAGCTATGGAACACGGTGAAAATTCATTCTTTCATTTTAGTTCATGTAGTGCCACAGCTAAGACCCCATGAATATTTGTACTTCTCAAGAGAAACTCTGAAAGAATTCTGTCTCTCTGATATTGCCATATCGTCCAGTCCTCTATGGATGAGACTGCAGAAGCCCTCAAGGTAATAAGGGTTTACGATAATCACCAAAACATCTATGCAAGTCCACTGTTGCTGTCCTACAAGGCAAATGCAGGTCACATAAAAGAGGAAAGTACGATATATCTCTCACCAGCAAATGACACCATTCATATTATCTTAACACCATGAGCTATATAGCTTCCAAAAGCAAATGGGAAAAATAGCCAACAAGCAGAGTTCATTACATACGTTCATGAAGTTTCTCAACTGGAAGGAATTTTTTTTTTTTTTTTAATTTATTTGACAGAGAGAAAACTCACAAGTTCAGAGAGGCAGGCAGAGATAGAGGAGGAAGCAGTCTCCCTGCTAAGCAGAGAGCCCGATACAGGACTCGATCCCAGGACCCTGAGATCATGACCGGAGCCAAAGGCAGAGGCTTTAATTCACTGAGCCACCCAGGCGCCCCTCAACTGGAAGGAATTTTGAAATTAATTTACTGTCACTTCTTGTTTTAGAATTAAGGTAACCGAAGACCAGAAACTATAAATTATTTGAGATTACATAACTTGTTAGAGGCACAGCCAGGACAAGAGCTCAGGACTCCTGACTTCAGTCTTTTGCCCTGTAACAATGATTAGTAGCTAAGATGACTTTATATTCTTAAGATGTGTTTAGGTTTAGAAAGTCAACTATGGTGCTCGCTTCGGCAGCACATATACTAAAATTAGAAAGTCAACTATGAGAAACATGTATTTCCCTAGACCATGTATTATCAACAAAGACTGTATCACCTCCAAAGGGGTGAACATTGGCCTGTAGTTTGAAAAAAATCTTAGATGTTAGATATGATAGTGGTTTGTGGCCTTCAAGGGGCATAGTGTCCAATCAGGTATGTTATGTATCTGTGGCTTCCACATTTCAAGGTGAGAGGTGGGGTGGAAGAAGGAAGGATTAAGAAAAGACTCTTAATCCTTTTACCACTGATTTGGAAGCTTTTGTCTTAAGGTTGTCCAAGTTTCAATTTCCTTACCTATAAATTGATTTTATCTATATGATTTATCTATCTTAAATGATACATGTATAAAGCAATAAACCTGGAACAGAGTAGTCATTAAATAAATAATAATATAATATAATATTTATTATTATTATTATTAGATGTTAATACTTTCAGCAGCTGTAAAACCTAGACTAGTTCTCCATCAGTCTGTTTAGTAGGCAATTTGTTCTTATCTCCTCTTTGGAAGAACTCTCCCCTAGTCTTGCCCCCAGGCCCGTCATTCTTCACTCCTGACACTCCCTAGCTGCCTTTGGCTCCTTTGTGGTCTGTTTGCTGACCATGGCACACAGGTCTGCCTGCATAGGGATACCTAAGACAAACTGGACTATTACGATTCAGCGCAATTATAGCCTCACCTTCTGTTTCTATGCTCCCATCTCCAAGAGGTTAGAGTGAGATATCTCACTGGTTTAAATCTCCCCATGAAGCTTTTAACTTCTTGAGAGTAGAGATTCACTTACTTAACAAGTATTTATTAGGAATTTACTCTGTTCCAGGCACAGTTCTTAGCTATGAACAAAACAAACAAAATCCTATCCTCATGGAATTTGTATCCCCATAGGGTAGAAAGACAGTAATATGAATAAGTGAACCATGGAGCATGTTAACGGTCAATGCTAAAGAGAAAAATAAAGTCATAGAGATAATAAGTGTAGGAAGAAGTATAATTTTAGAAGCTGACCAGTTGAAAGCTCCCCTTCCCTCCCTCTGCCACACCACACAAAAGGCAGTTGAGAATAAGGTCTGAAAGAAATGAGGGAATGGGCCATGGAGATATTTGGGGAAGAATGTTATATCCTCAGAGCTGTGAGGTACATTTTCACAGCTGCCACAGCTGTGAAAGGCCACACAGCCCGCCTTGTAAGGCCACACAGATCATTTTTAGGATCTTGGCATTTACTCTGAGAGAAATGGAATCGTCTTTTGCTTCCTAATACCACAAGTCCTGGGCCCCATGCCTAAAGCATGCTAGGCATTGAATAAATGATTGATGACTGAACCGACTCAGTCACCACTACACGTACATGCATAAAACCAATTAAATGAAATAAATACAAAGACTGGCTTTGTGCTGTCCTGTTTAGACAGATACCATGTAGGATAAACCTGAAAACACAGAACCTACTGCATATCATTTAAAGAAATCATAGCAAAATACATGGCTTTATACCTATCAGTTCTGTGCTAGTAAACAATAATCACATACCTGGTGAGGAAGCTGGAGAGAGACATAGACAGGATGAAGCAGGAAAAGCATCAGGTGGATCCTCAGGTCATTGGATGAATTGGTAGATTTAGTCAACAAACAATTCTGGATGCCCAGTTAAATTTATGTTACAATAAATAATGAATAATTTTTTAGTATAAGGATATCCCATCAGCATTTAACTTGGTGTTCAGTATTTTATCTGGCAAGAGTCCTTCCAAAAGACAGGATTTAAGTGGAACTTTGGCATCAAAACTGAATTCTCAATGTAGCCTGACTACTATGAGCTTTCATCCAGTGGTCTGGTGGAAATGCCTTAAGGAATGCAGGTCAAAATAATTGAAGTCATTTGTATATTTATTTTGATGCCATCACTTTATATTTATATTGTATAATTTTACAGTGTATAGAGTGTAGTAATATGTCTCTCTATATAATTTATATGTAACTTACAAGTAAATATTTATTGGAACTGAAAAATCAGACATTTATTCTTGATAACGGAGAGCAGTCAAAAAATAGAAAAGCTGTTCTATTCAGTAGATGAGCAGCACTAAAACAAAGGACATCTATTATTTTACCCTTAAAAAAAAGATAACCCAAATCAAGAAAATTATTACTTGCTTGGTAAAAGTGTCACTGAGGTATTTAGTTTGAGGAATTTGTGAAATTGACCGAGTGTTCTGAAATATACTTTCTTGCCTCAAAATAGCTGATAATGACTGGGATAAGTCACTGTTAGGTAATCACATTCAAACAGTTCATTTTATGCATTGCTCATCTTACTTAGGGAGAAAAAATGTAGTTTGTTTGGACTTGATCCTTACATGTCACATGGTCAGTCATACTTTGTTGTTTTGTTCTGACAATTGCCTGTCCATCTTCCACTTTGAAACGATAAAAAGGGGAAAGAAAACACGAAGCCACAAACTGCTCCCACTGTGCAGAGTGACAGCATTGTAATACCACAGAATCTAGAGACAGATGGTGGCTTATAGCAGACATCAATCTTCAATGAGAGTAAATTTAGGATAATGCCCCTCTTTGGTAATGGACATGTCTTTGCAAAGTTATTGCTGACAGCATCCTCTAACGTGCTGATTTGCTAAGACAAGATTTTTATTGCATCTAATCTTGTCGTAAGGCATGAAAAAAATGGTTGGGTACATGTTTTTCATGTATAGTTTTTACAAGAATTGCCTGCATTAGAGAGTGGCTAAATTGTTTTCCATATTTTATGGCACATTTCTAATGTTCCACCGCACACAACATTGATCACTCAGTCCATTAGCTTATTATGATATCCTGAAAGGATACACTTCCTTTGGGAAAAGCCATTATTTGAAATGAGATGAAGGTTCTGACTTCATAGGACAAAGTGGGGTGGAATCTATTGAGCAACTTTTTAATTTCATCAAGGGAGAAAAAGCAGAATATATATATATGTGTGTGTGTGTAAAGATGTATTGTATTATATATCTATAATATATATGTAAAGGTATATGTATTTTCAAAATATCTGACCTGTCCAAATCTGCTTTGCCTTTTGAGTGGCTCGGACACTCCCCAAAATCTCAGACTATATCCCCGGTAAGGATGGAAACAGCTTTTACAATACAAACCTTTTTCAGAGTTACATACATTGAGGAATACTCATGGCGTTATAGGGTTCTAATAGTAAAAGAGAACACATAGGGAGACTGTAATATATGGATTTGTTAGCACAAGTTGTAGAAGAGCTGAGAGATGTTCAGGGACTGTGGAGTATTGCAAAGATTAGCTATAAAAGAAAGCGCTGCCACCACCAAGTGGCACTTCCACAGCCCAGGCCAGTCAGCAAGAGCTGGACCCATTCTGGAGCTGTCTTCAAGAGATGGGGTCACGAAAGGAAGGGTTTTTTCAATGGGCCTGGAATCATCGTGGAGATGGAACCCCTAAAGGAGACATCACTGAAGGAAGTGAGAACATATTGGTTTCTCCCCTCTTGCTATCCTCCAGTTTCCAGCAGCATTTCCCTTAAGCAAGACAGACTTGCAAATGTGCTTCCCAGAACTGCCCCACAGAGAGGGAGGGGCAGGGAACAAAGCTGGGAGCCAAGAGATAAACAGATGACTTAAAACGGAAACAGCTTCCTTCCCCACTTCATTTAATACGCTTCTGAGTATTGTAAACTCTATCCCACCCATAAAGACACAGTTTTCCTCCAGCTAAGCAAACTTTGAAATCTTTGCTGGCACAGGGGAGGGCCGAAGTGGAGGTTGAGGCAATAGAGGAGAAGTGGGCCACAGAACGTATTTTGGAAACTGTTGGCAGGTGGCTCTTCGGGCTCCTTTATGCACTGGTGCTTTGAGAAGTGGAACTGTATGGGAAAATGGAGATGCCCCATTGTATTCTATATCTGCTATGTATCAGGAGCCAAGCAGAGTGCTTCTGCATGTTTCACTTCATCATCAGAGGGGCCTAGCAGGGGAATTCATGTCCCTGTAGGGATATAAGCTATGATATCTTTATCTACTTCTGAAATCCCCAAATCATGTCTTCTGGGTAGGGGGTCTTTTTGTATCTGCTGTTGAGATAGGTAGACAACATGAAGTTCCGCTCTGACAAGAAGTCCGGACCACTCCCGATTATGTAAAACCTCTAGTCCGGAAACTTAGTAACACATGAGGTGCCTTACCGTATCAGACCTTGCGTCCAGTCAATTATTTTGTCTTTGACAATAACACCGATGGTTTATGGACTGTCATGTTTGTTCTCTAATACATGTGCTAAATATTCTTGGGGTTGTTCTGCTACTAATAATAGTTTGCACTGAGTGCTCACGAGATCACAGGCACTGCTGGAAGTGTTCTACTTTTATTAGTTCATTTAATCCTCACTATAAGCCTGTGTATTGGTTTTATTATTATTTTCACTTTCCAAATGAGGGAGTAGAGGCAGAGAGCTTTTATATAACTTGTCTAAATGCATGGACCTAGTGATGGTCGAACGGGATTTCAGTCCTGTGTCCTAAGAATTAGAAGACTTCTCACTATCCTCTGATGACCCTTTATAGGTGAATGGCTCATGATTTTACTTAATTCTTTATGCAAGAGATTTCCTAATGAATAGTTATGATTATTTCTCTTGAAAAATGAAAAAAAAATTATAATCGTACTAATTGTACATGTTGAGATGTCGAATAAGTTTGGATTTTTAATATGCTCTTTTGAATGAAGAAAGTAGCTAATTGTTTTGCTGGTTCATGAAATCAGGCCATAAATATTTTTCACATCTGGTGTTAATTAAATGAAATTTCCTTTAAGTGAGATAAAGCCGTGGAAACCATAGTACTAGGTTTTTTGCTTCTCAGAATATAAAAACCTGACTGATGAAGGTCTGTTCTGATGGAGAGGAGCCAGGACTAGACACCATAGGAACCCTCCACCCTCGTTAAGTTATGTAACCACAAAAGTGCTCATCTTGTTAGCTCAGATTACATTTGACGACTGATTCTGAGTGTGTGTCTTTGTTTACGGAAAGCAAGAAACTAGTGATGTGAATTCAACACTGGACAAATCAGAAACGAGTGGAGATCACAGCATAGACTCTTAACACCAGCCACCTCCAGTGTGAAGAATGTCAGGGCAGTGAGCTTGTCATGTCTTCCCGCCAGGGATGGATAATGAGAGCATTTTTTATTATTTTTATTGCTGTACTTCTCTGTCCACCACAACCAATGTATAGGTGGCAGTAGTCTTTATGAGAAATGATGGTAGCCTAGATTATGAAGGGGGCAGAGGAGTTGGATTTGGATTTATTTTAATATTCATATTAATATTCAATAATTTTATTATTTATTTATTTTAATAATTTTATTAATATTTTAATAATTTTAATAATTGCTGGAGGTAGAACTAATAAGTCATGGTAATGGACTGTATGAAGAGGTTTGGAAAAGGGAAGAATCAAGGCTTCCACCCAGGTTTCTGGGTTGAGCAATTGGGTGTATGCTCCAAAAATTACTGAGATAGGAAACATGAATAGAAAATGGGCTTTAGGGACGCCTGGGTGGCTCAGTTGGTTGGACGACTGCCTCCGGCTCAGGGCGTGATCCTGGAGTCTCAGGATCGAGTCCCACATCAGGCTCCCAGCTCCATGGGGAGTCTGCTTTGCTCTCTGACCTTCTCCTCGCTCATGCTCTCTCTCACTGTCTCTCTCTCTCAAATAAATAAATAAAATCTAAAAAAATAAAAAAATAAAAAAAGAAAATGGGCTTTATTGCTCTTGTTGTTGTTATTATTTTAATGGAACTGATGGTATTTGAGTTGTATCTTATATACATTGACTCTTGAGTTTCTAGGAGCCCTTAGCTGTCAAGAAATAGTGATCTAAAACTCTTGTGTGCCACTGAGGAGAGGCCAGGCTAATACAGATTTGGTATGGGTGTTTTAAAACTTTTTTTTCCTTAGGGATTAAAATATGCAAAGAAGTAGAGACTAGTACAGTGGATCTCTGTGTGCCCTAACCCAACTTCTACAACCATTAACTCCTGGTCAGGCTTGTTTGAACCATATTCATCCATTCCCTGCTCCCTTACCCACCCCCTGCCCACCGCTAACAAAGCAAGAATCAAAAGCAAAAAAGCAAATCCTGAATCACATATAATTTCCATCATTACTCAATATAGAATTTTAAAAGTTGAGGACTCTTCTGAAAAATATATTCACAATGCCAGTATCACAACTAAAACAACAGAAATTTCTAAAATTATCCCATATTGAGTCAGTGTTTCAATTTCCTTGCCTATCCATAAATTTGCTACAAATCAGGGTCTGACTAAGGACCATACATTCTAATTAGTTGATTTTGCTCTTATGTTTCTTTCCCTTTCCTCTCCTTGCCCCTTACAATTTATTTGTTGATAAACTAAATTTATGGTCTTACAGAGATTCTCACATCTGTATTTTGCTGATTGCATCTCCATGGTTTCATTTACCCCATTATCTTCTCTTTCCCTGTGGTTTCCTGTAAATTAGTAGTTGGATCTATAGGCTTTTACCAGACTTCGAATATTTATTTATTCTTGGCCCAGAATATTTCACCCACTTTAGTAGGTGTTTCCATCAAGAAGCACAAAACGTCTGGTTGTCTTGCTTTTTCTGAGATTAGCAATCACAGATGATTACTGCCTAGATCCATTATTTCATTTAATGTTGTAAAAAGCCTTTTTGGTTTGGTTTCTGGGTAATTTGGACACATTTCTTGCTTTATACCTGAAATCAACCATTTCTCTTAGGAACCCCAGTCTCTTTTAGTTGAAAATGGGATTTAGAGAGCACAGGCTGGGTACTCATTGTTATTACGTTGGTCACTGTGGTTATAGCTAGGAGATACATCACACGTTCAAACTGATATTGTCCTTTTAGATTCAGAATTACTGGGGTTTTACTTCCAGATGGTAGCTACTCTTGGGGTGAGCATGGCATAACATACAGAGTCATTCAATCACTGTGTTGTATACCTGAAGCTAGTGTAACGTTGTGTGTCAAGCATACTCAAGTTAGAAAGGAAGGAAAGAGGCAGGAAGGGAGGGGAGAGAGAGAGAAAGGAAGAAAAGGAGGAAGAAAGGAAGGGAGGAAGGAAAGAAAGAAGGACGTAATTAATCACCACGCTTTTACTTAACTTCTGTCTTGCATAGTGATGATTTCTAATGTCATCAAAAAAGATGATTAGCTTATGGAAAGAACCATAACCTGGGTCCTGTGAAAATAGAGGGTTAGGGGACAGAACGAGAAAAGGACCTAGCAAAACTGGCAGAACAGAGTCAGTGGATGTGGTGCCCTTAAAGCAAGGATAAGATCGTGTTAGGAGAAGGAGGAGACCATGATCCTGAGAACTTACATAATTCAAAGTGAAATTGTGTGAATTTGTATTTGGCAAAAAAGAAGCCCCTGTTGCAGCTAAATGACAAGGGCAGAACCCCATCAGTTTGGCTGGATCAGTAGCTGGGAGACGAGAAAATGAAGAAAATGTGAAGAGATTTGTCCTGATTCTGAACGGTGGAAATAAAGTGGCCATTTATAAGCTGTTTTCCCTCAAGGAGTATTTCCTAATTGATAAAATCTAGGTCTTAGGGCAAGTTTTCTTCTTAAATCTGAGAGAGAGAGAGAGAGGGAAAGAGAGTGAGAGGGAAAGAGTAAGCTATCCATATTTACAAAATGTAAATGAACGGGGCAAAAAAGACATTTCCACACCGGTTTCCTTTCATACTCCTGGACTCTTTTGTGTACTGAATGATTCAGTGTATGAAAATGTATTTGTGCACAGCCCCTCCAACAAGTTTGTCCATAAAACCCAAGAATTTCCATCTTCACTGAACAGTAGAGGTCTTCAGGAACCCTAAGTCACCAAGGTCCCAGCCCTCACATATCATTTCCCTACATCAGCTCTGGATTCCTCTTTCTTCCAGTTGATCAGTCCATCCTTCAGACTGGAAGAAGATTCACGGGGTGAAGGGAGAAAGAAATCCAAACTTTCTGTCATTTCCATGTGTTGTAATAGATTCACCTAAAGTAATTACCTCGGCTGTATATTCTCAGCCTCACTGGCTTGGCCAGATGGTGTGTTCCTCTCCTCTACAGCCTGTTAGTTTATTTTAGCAAACCCTTGAGACTGCTTTAACATCCCATAAATGGAGTGGATGAAGGCCAGGTTCTTTCTAGGTTAATGATTTTGAGATCAGTATTTTTGAAACCTAAGCACTGTTTCAGCAAAGGAAAAAAATCAACAGATGGGAGAGAGGGTCACTCTCAGTGATTATGATGGCAATAAAACAGCTTACATAAGGAAAAGAACAGACTGTGTGGCTGGGTTTAGTCCTTCCCCATAGTTATGTGGTAATAGATACAAAAGCAAATCAGGCCTGCCTGTTGCTTCAAAGTCTTCAGGAGTGAAGATAAATGGTAACAAGACAATAACTGTTCTCACGCTTTTCCGTCCAGCAATGTGTTACCTCTTACTAAGAGTTCTTTTTTCCAGAACTGCAACACGTGCCTCTGAAATGAAGGGGGCTATTGTATTGATAACCTTTTATTTTATAGCATACAATCTGTAGCAAGCAATTTTTAATATTTTTTAAAGCATAGTGATGGTTTGAATCAAAAGAAGGCTCTGTTTCAGTGGACCCAGTGTGACTTCTCAAATTCAGCGTATCATTTTTCTGGGGTCAGAATTCTTTTTAAAACTATGATTAAAAAGAGTTTACCTAAAAATAGTGCCTGAGAAGACATGGGTGTTTTCCTTACAAAGAAATTCCAGAAAGGGAATGAGGGTGGGTTTTAAAGAAAGGAAAATATGAAAGATTAATTGTGCACTTGACACCATAGTTCTTTTCTCTGCACAGGTGCAGGGACAATAAGAGACCACTCTGGTTTCAGGTTCTCTCTCTCTCTTTTATCTTGATCATTGCTATCACCAGAGGGCTTCATCTTTCAAGCAGCATGTACAACAAAGATCAAATTAAAGCACCTCAGGCGGAAGTGGGGTAGAGGATGGGGACGGAGGCGGAGCTGAGCATGGTTAAGGATCACTAATAGCTATAATTTTGTTGGGGGGGGGAGTCTCCTTCTTTTGAGCCTTATATCTATTTTTGAACCTAAAATCCCCACTCCTAAATTACCTACATTTGCTGATTCACATATAACTGATCTGAAAGCAGTATTAGAAGGAAAAGACCAGGCATATGGATTAAATGTCAGGAAGGATGGCCTTCAAAAATTGCAACACGTTATTATAGATGCCTTTCTTATGGGCTAAAGTCTTGAGGCCAGTGCAGACTAGAGGCTCAACTGGTTCTCCGAAATTACGGACCTCCAAGACGGCTGGCACTTCCAGTTTTTACTTCTACCCTAGGGCAGACTGCATCAGTACGGGGAGAGGGGACTGTACCATTCTTAAGCATGAGGTCCTGGATGCAAACCCCCATTTCTTCACTGATAAGTTTCTAATTACCTATACAAACTGCACACTCAACATGATTTTGCTCAGAAGAGGCCATAAATTCAAAAATGCTCGAGTTGTACAGATTAGGTGGTAGCCCCGAGAAGAGGAACATTTTTTAGAAATGATCTTATCCATTTGGAAAATACGCCTTCCTGGTTTCCATTTATTTATTTAAATAGTTAAACCTAAAAAGCACTTAGCTCTCCTTTGCCAAAATGGTTCCTATCCTGACATAATCAAAATTGCTTGTGCTGATGAAAGTGAGTAATGGGCCTAGGAAGAATAAGGAGATAATATTTCACGCTTTATCTTATTTTGAAATGTTTCTTTTGTAAAAATTGGAGAAGGGGAGCCCCCTTTGTCCTTTGTCTCTCAAAGCATGTGTACTGCAAAGCCCAGCTCTCTACCATATGAACGTGAAAACCTTTCTAGATTCATGATGAGGAGCTGAAAGTATCCAGGGAGAGTCCGTGGGCAACAGCCAGTATTCTGGGTGCCCTCCTGTCTGTGTCAGTGTAACTTCAATACATACTGTCTCAAACACATTGCCTTTCAGTGTTTTTCTAATTGTCCTGAGGAAAACAGTCTCAAAGCCTCCTTTAAGCGTACATCATTCAATCTTTAATGCATCATCATAGGCACAAAACATTGCCAGATTTTACATTTAAGTCAGTTTCTGTCATTTGAAAAAAAAAAAAATCAGAACAAAAAGCTCTGCCTGTGCTTTCTGAACTGAGTTTGGGAACACTTTTATCTGGCATTTGTGAAGAAGCCCTCTGTTTTTCCTGTGGAGTCACTGTCTGATCACGTTCCTCGCATTCGGGGGATCCCATCTGTTTACATTAGCGATGAGCAGGCGAGGCAGAAAATGGGGGAAAAAATCAGAGGTGGGAAACAGAGTCTTGCAAACGTGTGAGAAATGCTCAGAAACACACACACACACACACACACACACACACACACACGTATTTTAGCAATTTTCTGGAAACAATGGAAATCCCTGCTCTTCTTGAGGAACCTCCCTTCTTCTCTCCGCTCTCCAAACAGCATCCGAAAACCAGTGTTTTAACAACAGTAATCTTCCTGGAATGGAACAAAATGTGTTTCAGAGGCAGCATGGGAGCCTGAGAGCCATGAACATATGTGCAGTGTAGTGTAGTAGGAAAATATAGGCCTTCTTAATTAGACCCTAAAACTGCTTTTTTAACACTGTTTTTTGGAGTTAGAGAATTGTATGGTTTTCTGTCATATAGATTCATGCTATACCACCAAGCTTTTCTTTTAATTAATACACAAATAAAGGATACATAATGGGTTGCCCAGAGATGGCACATTTATCCTCACTAATGAGGGTACAGTGTAAGGATGCTCACTTCTTGCCTGAGGCTTTGCTGTTTGCGGTTCTTCATCTTGTAATTGCAGAATTAAATAGTTTACACTGGCTTTTGTGATTAGGAAAAGGAGAAACACATTTTAGGAGGTTAAAAAATCCACTTGAATGTGGCATAGTTACAATTTCCTGTTCACGTCAAGCCTTTAAAATTTTCTGGTTGCATGATTTCTGCCTTGCCAGCACGTACTCCCAGCCCCACCCCTAATTCCTGGAAGAAGACTCTTTTGTTGGGAAGGATTAAATAGGAAGAGTCCCAGCCACTCTAACTGACCAGTAAGAAATACTGACCCAGGGGCGCCTGGGTGGCTCAGTGGGTTAAGCCTCTGCCTTCGGCTCAGGTCATGATCTCAGGGTCCTGGGATTGAGCCCCGAATGGGGCTCTCTGCTCAGCGGGGAGCCTGCTTGTCCCCCTCTCTCTGCCTGCCTCTCTGCCTACTTGTGATCTCTGTCTCTGTCAAATAAATAAATAAAATCTTTTTTAAAAAGAAAGAAAGATTGAACCAGATGCCTATAGAAGAGATGAGAAAAAGTGAGCAGCGACAGCAAAGAAATGTTTGGCCAGGGCAAAATCTACCTCATCAGGCCTAGAGCCATAGGCTTGAAGGGAGGTTTGTGTTACTGTTTCTCTCTTAGGCCCTCTGTCAGATACAAAAATGAGCAAAAACAAAAATGGCATTGGGCACTGTGCCATCAAGTAAATGAGATGGGACAGATATAAATAATTGAAATAGAACATAGACCAAGTTTAGCCCAGAGAATGTCGAACGATTCATATTGGGGAAAGCTTCCTGGAGGAGGTGGAAGATCCAACTGGTAGTGAGGTTTTAGTAAGACATTGGTTTCAAAATTGGGCTCCTTGCATTCAGGAGGGGGTTTTATGGGGTTGTTTGTAAACATCTTTTCCTTGTGTCTGTGTACGTACTGCAGTGCAGCCCAGAAAGGAAGTGCTCAGTGAGAGGTAGGGAGAGGAGAAACTTGTATCTGGGAAGGTCAGTGACAAGCCAGCAATAGAAAATGGAAGCTTAGTGCAGAGATCTAGTGGTTTGCAAAATAGAAGAAAATGACCAACATCTCACTTGCTAATATTCCTCACTCCATGAACCTTAGTGTAAGGGTGTCTTAGAGTCTCGTCATTCTGCACATGCACAAAAACTTCACAGTTGGAACTAAAATAAATCAAACAGAAAATCTGCTTGCTATTGATAATTGATACGAAAAATATTAAATTGTCCTACTTCTGGATGGAAAGATATGTGACATAGGTTTATTGACATGAAATTATAAAGTCTAGTAACAAGGAAGTTAGTATGAAAAAACAACTTACTTGCTTTTGTATTAATATAAACTTTGTTGTTTTTTATTATTTGTTTTAAAGATTCTATTTATTTATTTGAGAGAGAGAGAAAGAAAGCATGAGCAGGGGGAGAGGCAGAGGAAGAAGCAGATTCCCCACTGAGGAAGGAGCCCAATGCAGGATTCAATCCCAGAACCTGGGCATCATGACCTGAGCTGAAGGCAGATGCTTAACAGACTGAGCCACCCAGGTGCCCTGTTTTAGTTTTTTGAGTAGTGCTAACAAGATGTGGGTTACATAGAAGGCCATTCCCATAAAGAGACTGGATCAAACTGAATTTGTACAATATCTAGTTAATACCTAGCAACACAAAATACTGAAAAGAAGACCTTATTAGAAGGAAAGAAACCTGTGGTCCCGTTCTAGTTCTGCCCATTATAAACACCGTGACCTTTGAGAAAGTACCCAAACTTTAATCTGAAAAAAATGAGCCTGACATTTGTGCTTCCTTTTTTGACAGCAATTTTTTTGAGGGTTAATAGAGACATTTTATGTGGTGGTGCCTTAAACATTTGCACATTAATATTCAATTAAATAGAATCTCGTGAATAGATGCTTTGAAATGTTAAATTTGAAATGTTAAATTAATAACAAGCTGCAGTAAGCCTCTTACAACTCAGCAGTCTAATCCCTTTACAAAGTAGAAGACCTGATGTTGAAGAATTTCAAGTTAGCAATATTTCCACTTACCTTGGTTTCTTGCTGGAGTTACTTCATTGGTATAACTATTTCATCCAAAAGAATCGGTGGGGGTTTCCAACAAAGTCACCTATACTGAAACCATGTAAATTAAGCCTTCTTAGGTAAACAAGATCAGTGGAAAACTTCTTTGGGATTAAACTATTTGAAATAAACATATGGACCAAATAGAGTCAAATGTAGTTCATCATTTGATTCTCAAAACCCTTAGGAACTATGGACCATTCATGGTCCTTGCTAATTACCCTGCATCGTGAACACATTAGTTTAGACACTTCAGTCTCTACCCAATATATCTCTTTTCCAATCAGCATCATTTTATTTTGGAAATGAATTTCCAGAGGTTCTTTCTAGAGGTTGGGCAATAGAACATTTGCTTCTTTTGAATTGGGTTGAAACATTCTCTGAATGAAAAAGAAGCTCAGATTATGTATTCATTTTTACTAAATTTACTTTAATCTGTTCTTAAAAAGCAATTAAATTGCTCTACAAAAATTTTATTTTGATGCTTATTTGCATTAGGTTTGCTTACAAATTGTGTTATTCAAGGATTATAGGTCAGAATATTGCTCAAAGAGTTTGTGGCTTCTTGTTACTAAATAGATGGAATTAAAATATATATGGCTCTATTTGAGTAGTGTATGAATTCAGTTATTCTTAGCAAATCTTTTTTTTTTTTCTTTTCTATTTTTCCTTTAAAAAGTCCCATGCTAAGGAAATACTTTCAAGGTTGTTTAGGTATCTTTTTTAAAAAAATTTTTTATTATTTCTTAAAATTAACTTAATTAATTTAATTTAAATCAATTTAATTAAATTTAAAAATTGACTTAATTATTTTTTTAATTTTTTTATAAACGTATAATGTATAATTAGCCTCAGGGGTATGGGTCTGTGAATGGCCAGGTTTACACACTTCACAGCACTCACCATAGCACATACCTCCCCAATGTCCATAATATTTAGGTGTCTTATTACAAAAAAAGATGGGGTGGAGGAGAGGGAAATTACTGGAAATTACTCTCATAAAACCAAAGGTCGAGAAAACAGCTAGGCTTTAGAGAAACTTAAGCATGGACAGAAGAGTCAGTAGGAGCCCAGGATGTGTTCTGGATCTCAGGCTGAGCTTGCATGGGCTTGTATCTTTGCTTCTCTCGTCACTCCCCACCCCCATATACATTATTTTGTTGACATATAAAAGTCATAAGTGTACAGTTCATTAAGTTTTCACAAAATGAACTCACCAGTGAAATCATCATCCAGACTAGTAAATGGGATGATACCCACAGTGCTGTCCTCTGCAAAGGTTAACTTTGATCCTAAGTTAGTTCTGCCAGATTCTGAATGTCCTAAAAATGGAACCATGTTATATGTAGTCTTTTATTCCTGGCCTCCCACCCAGTATTATATTTGTGGGAATCATCCTTAATGTTATGTGTAGTTTCATGTTTTCATTGCTACATCGTATTCTTTTGTGCACATATGCCACAATTTATCTTTTCTACTGTGGTTTGGAAGTTTGGTTTTTCATTTTTCCCTCTTAAAAAAAAAAAGTGCTCCTGTACACAATCTTTAACTTGTCTCTAGTGCACATACTTGTGCATTTCTGTTAGACATAAACCTTGGAGTAGAAATCCTTGATAATAGGTTATATACATATTCTGCTTAAGTAGATCCTGCTAAACAAATTTACGAAGTAGGTCTGCAAACAGTGTATGGCTTTTCTACTTGCTCCACATTCTTTCAGCAAAAGAAACACAAATTAAAACCACAATAAGATGTTACTATACTATAAAATGATATTATATTGTATATTGTATATTAAGTATAACATTTTTCTGGTCCAAAATTTTCGCTTAATTTCTTTGATACAGATTCCCTTTCTCAGAGGAAAGTCTCCATCTTGTCATCTACTTCATGAATCATTATTTTGGGGACTTTAAAATAACTTATCCTAGTTATAAATATAAATATGTAAACATAAATATACAAATATTTATATAATATAGATAAATATGCAAATAACCATACATTATTTTATTTTACTTTCAAGATTTTATTTATTTGACAGAGAGAGAGAATAAGCAGGGGGAGCAGCAGGCAGGGAGAGCAACAGGCATAGGGTGGGGGCAGAGGGAGAGGGAGAGGGAGAAGCAGGCTTCCCGTGGAACAGGGAGCCCGATATGGGGCTTGATTCCAGGACCTGAGCCAAAGGCAGATGCTTAACCGACTGCGCCATTCAGGTGCCCCTATAAGTTATTTTAAAGTCCATGTAAGATACCCCAAATGTCTAGATAATCTGTGTTTCTACTATCTGCTTTTTCTATTGGTCTTATCTCTTGACATGCCTTGTAAATTTTGATTGAAGGCTGGAATTTTTTTTTAATAAAATATTTTATTTATTTGACAGAGAGAGATCATAAGTGGGTAGAGAGGCAAGCAGAGAGAGAGAGAGAGAGAGGAGGAAGCAGGCTCCCTGCAGAGCAGAGAGCCCAATTCGGGACTCGATCCCAGGACCCTGAGATCATGACCTGAGCTGAAGGCAGAGGCTTAACCCACTGAGCCATCCAGGTGCCCCCAAAGGCTGGAATTTTTAAGAAAAGTTGAGAGGCTTTGGAAACAAATGTTCTTCCAAGAGAAGATTTTCTATAGCTTCTTAACAGAATGTTAGAATGGAGTAGGTCATCTTTACCTGGCCGTACCCTGAATTGGTTTGGGACTGCATTTTAGCTTTTATTAAAGGATTGATCTATCTAGTTCTCGGGATGTCCCAACAGAAGGCTGAGCTGTTTACTCGGGTCTTTTGACTTTGGTAGGCCCTTAGCTCCTACTCCTATTTTTCTCTCTCAGCACAATGAGACTACTGCTAACCAAGGTTTTCAGCCTCTTGGCAACTGTTTTCTGTTTGGTCCCCCGAAGTCTTAGTCTATTCATGTATAAATGACAAATGCTTCTGGGGAAAGCAGCTTAGGATGTCAGGTTACTTCTCTGAGCTTCCCCCTCTCTTCAAAATATTGGTCCCTCAACCTTGAGCTGCTTTGCGAGCCCCGCACATCAAAATTTTACTTCCCAGGGGCGCCTGGGTGGCTTAGTGGGTTAAAGCCTCTGCTTTCGGCTCAGGTCATGATCCCAGGGTCCTGAGATCAAGCCCCGCATCGGGCTCTCTGCTCAGCGGAGAGCCTGCTTCCCCCTCTCTCTCTGTCTGCCTCTCTGCCTATTTGTGATCTCTCTCTGTCAAGTGGATAAATAAAATCTTTAAAAAAAAAAAAATTTACTTCCCATTTCCATGAGACACTGGACAGCTATATTTAGCTTCCATACCTTTTTAGTCAACTCTTTCTGCTTGATTTACTAGTGTGTCAAGCAACGCTGCTTCTGAATCAGCAAAGGGATTGAGGCAAAAGCAGTGTGGAATGGCATGCTTACCGCAATGAGTCTCTTTTCTCCCAGAGATGCTCTCCCATGAAGCACTGGCTATTTTAATAGCTTAGTAATATTTCAAACAGATTACTATTGCATTTTGTCCAGTTTTTGCAGTTGTTTTTATTATAAGGATTGATGTGCTACAAATCAACTATCAGAATTCCTGTCTTTCATGATCTCTTCCACTATATAGGAACATTCTCTCCTTTTTCTCAGTTTTGGGTAAAAATGGCTACTCTAGAGCCTTGTGACTTCCAAGTTCGAGACTTGACATTGAAGTAAGTTTTGTGAGTCAGTTGCAAATTTTCAAGATGAAATTTAGTTGGTTGAATGTTATCACTGACACAGGGGTGTATCATTTAGCCTATTACCTAAATTACAGGGAATTTGGGAAAAAAAAAAACACACTCTAAGAAGCAGTACCAGGCCTTGAAGAAACAAAGAAAGAGAATGACATGACTTAAGAAGCAGAATCAAAAAGAGAAGGCAAATAGACATGACAGACTTTGGCTTCAAACTATATAGTTCAAGGGCCTATTTTTTGAGGGTTTCTTTCTTTTTTTCTTTCTTTCTTTTTTTTTTAACAGTGAGGAGCTACCATGGTATCTTTCCAGATTACAATAGTCAAAAATATATGTGTGTGTGCTTAATCTAGTTTTAATTGTACTTCTGTGACTCATTTTCAAAACATCCTGACTAATGCATAATTACTCCACTCTAGGTCAATGAAATTATCTGACACACTACAGAGTAAGTAATAAGGATTTCTCTCACACTTGTATTGCTCAGTTCTCTTGGTCCTCTTCATTAGGTTCTTAATTTTATCACACAGCTGTACATTTGTTTGAGGTGTTTTGATGTCCTTTGCATTTCCAATTGCTAAACATTTATCTTAAACAATGAGTCTCTCTCAGGTGGTTTTCTAGTATTTTCTGAGTGAGGTTGGCTTTCTGCCATGTCCATGTCACTCTGCCCATGCAGTTCTATGTTAGTTTGTAATCTGTGCACTCTGTACCTTAGTTCCCTAATATGTGTCTTATGTTCATGTAGGAAAAGGTAAGGCCTTTTAAATCCTGCTTGGCTTATATATATATTAAAAAAAAATTCCCTTCTTATGTGGTTCCATTCTGAAAACAGAGTTCTTCATTGAAAACAGAGGATCTGTAGAACACAGTGATACATTTCAACCCCCAAGCAGCTCAGAACCTATTTCTGGTTAATTATATATCTTTCTTTAGTGGATATTTCCATGCTGACTTAAATCCTTTCTTGAAATAAACCATTCTAAAAAGATAGTAAGTCATTTATAATTCTTATGGAATACCTTTGTTTATTCACTGAACAAATATTTATTTTATGAATCTTAAGTATCAGCCTTACTGGAAGCAGTGATGATAGAGGAATGAAAACAAAAGACAAGGTTCCTGCCCTCAGAAAGTTTACATCCTCGTAGTGGACAATAAAAAAGCAATGACACTTAGATAAATAAGTAAGCAAATACATTTGAATAGTTATTTCAAATAATAAAATGTGTGAAGGAAATAGCATGATATGAAAGAAAGTATGGGGGAAATACAAGATATGTTGGGAAAAGAAGAATGGTTTGAAGAGGTTAAATTTGATCAGATACTCAAAGGATTAGGTGTTACTCTTACAAAGATCTGAAAATGACTCAAGTAGAAGCAGAAGGTAACAGCAAGAGCAAAAAGCAATATTCTCATGCTACCAAGCCTGCAGCGATTCCTTTCTCTTGACACTTGTGCCTTTGAATAGTATCCCGACCAAATGAATAGTGTTAACTTGTGTAAGAAACATAACAATTCAGAAATAATGGTATGTGACTTAGGAAGCCGGGTCATCAAAGATATTAAGGCTTCCATCTTGCTCCCCTGGAACACTCATTCTTGGGGAGCCAGTCACCATGTTGTAAGGACACTCATGCAAACATGGGTAAGAACATGTGGTGAGGAGCAAACTGCTAAGAGTCAGTATTACAGGCCCTCCGCCATAAGCCATGTGAGTTAGCTGTAGAGGCAATGAATCATCTACCACCAGGTAAGCTTCCAGATGACTGGCAGTCCAGACCAACTTCTTGACAACAATTTCATGAGAGACTGCAAACCAGAACTTATCAGCTAAGCCATGCCCAAACTCAGGAGGCACCAAAAAAAAAAAAAAAAAAAAAAAAAAAAAAAAAAAAAAAAAAAAAAAAGAATAAAGACTGATAATAATAAATGTTGTTTTTAAACCACTGGGTTTGGGATACTTTGTTTCACAGCCGTAGACCACTAATGTAACTAATGAGTTTGGTAATGGAGTTGTCTTTCTGCTGTAACAAATACCTAAATACCTAGGCTGTGGGACCAGGCAGTGAGAAGATGGAAGAGCTTTGAGAAGAGGAGAGTGAAAACCTCAAGTACCTTGGACAGACTTTAGGCAGAAGTCTAACAGTTTTGGAAAGGCTGAGAGTGGGGCTTCAAAGCAGAATGAAGGAAGAGGGATCCTTGGTGTATATGGCAGAAAGTTTAGCAACACTGTTATCTACAGTTGTTTGGAAAGTAGAAAATATGGCAAATCAAGTGATCTGGCTAAGGAGATTTCCAATTGTTTTCCCTATTACAGCAAAACAAAAGAGGTAAGGGACAACCTAAAGGACACACTGTTAAACAGAAAGAGATAGGACTTAATGGTTTTAAAAATCCTAAGCTTCTCCAGTTGGCATACAATTCTAAAATTAAGAAATGGTTTCTAGGCAAAGATAAAACCCAGGGCCCTCCTAGGAAATAGTGGCCTAATGATGAAGTCAGGACGTGGCAGTAAAGATTATTTGTCATGACCATATAAAGAGCTGTCAAGACCATATAAACATGGTGCTTCAGAGAACCTTTGATCAAACAGTAGAGTTTCTAAGAAACTTAAGACACTGTCCCTCAGCTATCTCTAGGGAAGGCCAACATAGAGAAAGTTTTATCTTAAAGAAGTTTCTAGATGTGGATTTTATCTAAAGGTTTGAACTCCAGTGTGATTCACAGGTAAACCACAGAGTTTTAAAAATTATTATATTGGTAGAAACACTGACAGCTTGAACTGATAGAGAAAATACGGGATGAAAAAGAACCCCCCCCCCCAAAGTTCTATTGATGGAAGCAGGCTAAGAAACTTTTGCTGCTGCAAACGGACTGTCTTTTGTGGGAAAGGAAAGATGAGTTCAAGGAAGGAACCAAGAAATCAGAGGTCAGAAATAAGAGTCATACAGAGTTTTTCCCAGACAGGAGTAAAAGTGATACCTAGTAAAGGAACTTCCACTATTGGTCTGGCTTGATTTCCATGACTTTTGTGTGCCTCCAATTTACCCTCCTTTTAAATGGTTCTACAAAAAAAGAAAAAAAGAAAAGTTATCCTAGTGTTACACCTTTGTATGTTGGGCATATAAGGGGACAGATAACTTATTGCTACAGTTCATGGATCTTAAGATCAGAAGACACTTTTTTAGAAGAGCTGTATTTAAGGAATTACATCTGAGAAGCCTCATCTGCATTGGGACCTTTATTTAGATGACACAATTCTGGATTTTGAGCTGGCACTCTTGTGGAATAGGACTTTGGAGGAGGGTGTGACGTAAGTATATTTGGCATGTAGAGAATATGTAGATCATTATAGGACAAAGAGCAGACTGTGCAAGGCAGCCTCCGAGATGACCCCTGCCCCAATTACTTCTGCCTTCCCACACTGCGACGTACTAACTTTTATTACCAGCATGATTATTTCTGAAACGATCGAGTCTGATTACTGTGGCTAGATTTTAGAAGTCATTCAAGACTTCTCAAGAAGTCTTCTCAAGAGACTACTCAAGAAGACCTATGAAGACCTATGAAGAAGGCTATGTGGTAAGGACCTGAGGCCTTCTACCAACAGCCACTGAAGACCTGAGAGGCCTACTGTCAACAGCTGTGTTAGTGAATCTTTCAGTCCCAGACAAGCCTTCAGGTGACTGAGATCCCAGTGAGCATCTTAATTGTAACACCATTAGAGCCCTCAAGCCTGAACACCCAGATAAACACCCTCAGACTTCCGATCAACAGAGATTGTGATATTATAAATGTGATTTTTAAGCCACTGTTTGGGGGGATTGTTTGTTATGAAGGTATATGTATGTGTATATATGTATATACGTGTGTGTGTGTATGTGTGTGTGTGTAAACATATGGAGAAAGAGAGATGCACTAATATGGTTTAAAGATGAGCAGGGTCAGTATAGTTGAAACATTGTAAGTAAAACAGAGAATGATAGAAGATGAATTTAGAGAGCATTAAGGGGTAGATTACAGAGGAACTGCAGACTTTGGTAAAGAATTAAATTTTTTTTTCCAATTTATTTATTTTCAGAAAAACAGTATTCATTATTTTTTCACCACACCCAGTGCTCCATGCAAGCTGTGCCCTCTATAATACCCACCACCTGGTACCCCAACCTCCCACCCCCCCGCCACTTCAAACCCCTCAGATTGTTTTTCAGAGTCCATAGTCTCTCATGGTTCACCTCCCCAAATGTCCATAAGCACATACCCTCCCCAATGTCCATAACCCTAAAGAATTAAATTTTATCATAAATACAAATGAATGTCACTGAAGAAGAGTTTTAAGCATAGGTATTAGATATTGAGGAGAAAGAAGAATACACCAATTTTAATTGTTCATTCATTCATGTAGCAAGTATTTGTTAAATATATATTTATAGGAGAAATTGAGCTAGTTACTTGTGATACAGTGCTGAACAGGGTACAAATGTGCCTCCAGGGGCACCTGGGTGGCTCAGTAGGTTAAAGCCTCTGGCTTCGGCTCTGGTCATGATCCCAGGGTCCTGGGATCGAGTCCCGCATCGGGCTCTCTGCTCAGCAGGGAGTCTGCTTCCTCCTCTTTCTCTGCCTGCCTGTCTGCCTAATTGTGATCTCTGTCTGTCAAATAAATAAATAAATCTTAAAAAAATAAATGCCTCCAATATAGAATTTACATTTCAGGGTTCATGGAAATAATGAATAGACAAACCAAAAGTAAAACAATGTTGTGACAAATTGTGACAGAAATTGAAGGAAATTAAGAGTGGTAGTAGTAGTAAGTAGCCTGAGAGGGAAGGTTAGATGAAGCAAAGACGTCATGAAGATGATAAGGTTTTAGTCCAGACCTTTAGGAAAGGAAGTCACTAGGTGTGAGAAGGTAGATGAGAAGTCTCTCCAGCATGTTGAAAAGCTCTTTAACTTGACAAAATAGAACAGAAAAGAAGTGTGGTCAGATCAGTTTAAGAAAAGAGAGGATGGGGGGAATGAGGTTGGGGAACTAAATAGGGGTCAAATCATAAAAGGCCTCGGGGTCATAGAATGGGATTTGGATCTTAACTTAAATGCAGGGTATAACCTGAAGAAGAATTTTTAAAACTATATGAAATATAATTTCTATGAAATATATTATCTATTCAAATTTACACTTTTGGAGGGAACAGGATGCAAAAACAGAAAGATGGGTTAGCAGGTTTTGCTCAGCTCTGGCTAGAGAAAATGTGGCATGTGGTAGGTGTGTGGCAATCTATAGAAAGAGAAGTGGATGAATCACATAGATTCATAGATGTTGGCATTGCCACCAGGTGGGGATGGGTGGATGGTCTAGTGAGTTGTAATAGGCTTTCTTTGCTGTTATAATTTAACGCCAGGAATTTATTTATTTTTTTTGGCCTAAAGAATTATATGGTGACTATTTTAAAGCCTTTTTAAAAATTAAAGCAAATGTAATTAATTTTATTTCTGATTGCTAAAGAAATGTATAATACCTCTTGAAATCATTAACAAAGTAAGGAATTATTGAATGAGTAGGGAATACTAGTTCTTCAACCATGCCTAAGGTATCTAAGAAACAAAGGAGAATGCATTTATGATGGTGTGGAATAATAAATCCTCCAGACAGAAAATGCCAGCAAGGTCTGATGGGGCAAATATAATGAGAATGATTTTCTTATGCGGACTTGTCTTCATTTAGAAATTAGATGTCAAATCTACTTCTTTGCATACACATGTGTGTTTATATGCATATATTTTTTTAAGAATTTATTTATTTATGTATTTGACAGGCAGAGATCACAAGTAGGCAGAGGGGCAGGCAGAGAGAGAGGTGGAAGCAGGCTCCCTGCTGAGCAGAGAGCCCGATGCGGGGCTCAATCCCAGGACCCTGGGTTCATGACCTGAGCTGAAGGCAGAGGCTTTAACCCACTGATCCATCCAGGCACCCCTATATGCCTATTATTATATATGCTGTAGCTACTTGTATTTTTGCTACTGATCAGAAAGTCTCATTGCTTTTCTGTCTGTCCCCCATACAATTAATTTTAATGTTGTATTTTATATTATCTTCCGGGGTATTTTCACTTCAAAGAACCACCCCCTCCTCAATTTTTTTCAAGGAAAAAAAAAAAGTCATTCATTTTATTTGATTTTTACATTTCTGAGATCCATTACAATACTTTCCCTCGAGAATAATATTTATTTTGTCAATTGAATGGTCTAGAGATTGCTGATAAATATCTGAAATATTAGATAGTGTGCTTTTTTCCAGGCATTTAAGATTAAGCAATCTTCCTTCTTGACAGTTGTACATGAGCTCATTTCCAGAACTCTGCCATGTGTTTGCACTTGGTTTCTCTTTCTCTTAGTTGAAACATTATGTATTAAGCCATATTGTGTTTAAGGAACCAGAGAGGCTGAAAAGGTGTGTGCCCACTTATAAGGCAGTTGCCTTGTGGAAATACTTTTCTCCCAGGACCATTCTTGTAATTACTGATGTTGTAAGGCAGGGCATGAAGGGAAACCTCTGCTTGGAAATCCGGAAGCACCATGAAACTTGGGGTGTGGATTCACAGCTCTCCTCTTCGCATTTCCGGGAGAAATCTCTGTTTGTGGTTTCTCTTTGCCTGAAGTGATGTTAACTTGACGGGCTCCTTCGTTCTTTCCTTCTCTCACATTTTATTCCCCACCTGTTCTGGCTCATTCCTCCTCTTCTTTTTTCTGTCAGGAGCTGACAAACTCTATCTCTGAACTCAAATGTCACTACCATCTCTCCTTTTTCCTAATCTCATTTTACTCTATTCTTATCCACTCTTTCTGAACTTCGTACACATTATTACATGAGTATATGTACGCAGGTAGACAGGTGTGAGAATTTTTATATACTGCCAAGTCTGTAAACAAATTGATTCCTCACACATCCTTCTGTCCCCTTAACCTAAACATTGCCTTCTTGGTCTTCTTTTTTAATCGCTCCTAGAATGAGGCCACACATCCAGCTTTTTCTCAATACTCTTATTTCTGAATAACAGCTTTGTAGCTTCCAGCCCTGGAGATTTTTATTACCATTTGGGAATAACAGAAGTTACTAGAGACGGATGAGAAGAGCAGGTTTTCTAGCCGCTCTGAGGAAATTGCTAAAGTACAAAATCGTGCTGGGTCTGGAATATGTTCTCTGTGGATAAGAGCTATTAGTTTGGAGTCTCTTCCCTTTTTTTCTTGGTGATAAATATGCATGCAAGATAGTGTGATATATATATCACATATATAAAAATGTATGTGTGCATATAAATTAGAAGAAAAACAACAAACTTATTAGCTATGTAGCCACGATCTAGTTTAAGAAATAGGATACTGCCTGTTTCTTTTTAAAAAGAGAAAACAAACAAAACCAAACCTGTGTGCCCCATCTCAACACAGCCTGCCTTTCCCTCTAGGGTAACCAGTGCCTACATTTTGTACTTACTGTCTATGTACTTTTCTGAATGATTTTATTATCAATACGGTAAACTGGCAAATGCTCCAAATGTTCCAAGGGAAAAGCAATGCAAAATGCCATGTTCCCCTTAATGGGTTTTCCTTCTTATGAGGACCTTTACCCTCGAAGTCCTTGCTGCCTCAGGAGCTCCTCGGTGCCTTCAAACAGAAGTTTCATTTGTTTGGTTGGTTTTCATCTGCTGTCGTAGTTATTCTTGATAGGACAAGTGGCTCCATATGAGTGAGTCCAGCAATTCCAGAGGCAGAATCCTTCTCGTACTTGACTCATCATATGAAAAGTATAGTGTGATGTGAAGAACCGTGAACCCAGGCCGGGAGGCTTCTTTCATGAGATAACATTGTCAATATTGAGAGGTTTGCTGGAAAGGGAGGGAGGAGAAAGGGCATTTTAGGTAGGTGGAATCAGGAAAGCATGGGCGATGTGGCATCACTGGACAGCTGCAGAGAGTTCCTCCTCTCTTGCTTCCCTCTTTCTTCTGAGTACTGAGGCTTGCCGATTCTAAGCTGTCCTGAAAGTTGAAGGAAGATCCCTTTCTTTGAGTTGGAGAACCAAATCTGTGTTAAAGAAGGCCATGATGAGTAGCAAAGGAATATGAGTTTCATTAGCAGGCTTTTTTTCTTTTTTTTTTTAAGATTTTATTTATTGGGTGCCTGGGTGGCTCAGTGGGTTAAGCCGCTGCCTTCGGCTCAGGTCATGATCTCAGAGTCCTGGGATCGAGTCCCGCATCGGGCTCTCTGCTTGGCGGGGAGCCTGCTTCCTCCTCTCTCTCTCTCTCTCTGCCTGCCTCTCTGCCTCCTTGTGATCTCTGTCGAATAAATAAATAAAAAAAAGATTTTATTTATTTATTCGACAGAGATCACAAGGAGGCAGAGAGGCAGGCAGAGAGAAAGGGAGAAGCAGGCTCCCTGCTGAGCAGAGAGCCCCATGCGGGGCTTGATCCCAGGATACTGGGATCGTGACCTGAGCCAAAGGCAGAGGCTTTAACCCACTGAGCCACCGAGGTGCCCCAGCAGGCTTTCTTTTTAAAACTCCTCCCTTGCTGTCTCTCTGAAGTGGCCTTTCAGGTAGGCTCCTGGAACAGTTGCTGTCAGCCCCTCACTCACTGTATTCACCTCTGATGTGTGTGAGATATACATACTAGCCACAGGCACCCCCTCACTCTACCAGGGCGAAGGTCACTTACCGAGGCTCTTCCATGTGCCCATCACTCTTGCTTCAAGGAGCTCACCGTCATGTTAGGGAGCCAAGATATGAGTCCCTGAAAAGCAAGTTAGCTTTAACTGTGACTCATTAAGACTGGCCATGTCTGGAATGGCACTAATTCCTGTGATGTAAAGATGAATAGGATATGTACATGTATGCCAGGAAAGATGGACAAGAATTACCTGGATGTAATAACAAAAGAGATAGAAACAGTAAAAATGGCTGTCAATGGAAAATGAATAATCCGTGATATCACCATTCATCAGAACAGTATAAATAAATGAAAATGAATTTATTTCTGTTGGAATGTATTCACATAGGTACATCACAGAGTCACATTGACTGGGAAAAACACATTGTTACCTTTTATATAAATCTTGAGCACATACATATATATGTACAGACATTTGTACTACTGGTAATGATAGCTGATATTTATACAGAACTTAACATGAGCCCTTAAAAACACTTCAGATGCATTTTATTCTCATAATAGCCATGTGAGTTAGACTGTATTATTATGCTCATTTTTCAAATGAGGAAACCAAGAACTTTAATAACTTGTTCAAGGTCATACAATTAAAAAGTGGCAGAGCGGGCTCCAGAGGTTTTGCTCTTCAGTGCCATGCAAAACAGTGAGATTTTCAATCTTTGAATAGCGTATTATTTCTTAAAAAGAAAGAAGAAGAGGGACGCCTGGGTGGCTCGCTCAGGTCATGATCCCAGGGTCCTGGGATCGAGCCCTGCATCTGGCTCCCTGCTCAGTGGAGGGCCTGCTTCTCCCTCTCCCACTCCCCCTGCTTATGTTCCCTTTCTCACTGTATCTCTCTCTTTCAAATAAATAAAATAAAATTTTTTAAAAAAGGACAAAAGACCTATAGCAAATGTGACATGATATTAAAACTTACTTTATCTTAAGTGTCTCATATCAATTCTCCCTTATTTTCTGTTTATTTAAAATATGCAATGAATGGAAATATTTTTTAAAAGAAATGGATTTCATCTCTGATAAGATAGATGTCCATGGAATGAGAACTGTGTGGTGCAATGTTACTGTTATAATCACCAAAATAATTAGAGCAACTTGAATGCTTAAAAGAATTATTACCTCATACATAGGCAGCCCTGGGAAGCTGGTTAGGCAAGCGCTTAGTATTTTTACACCTAAACAAACCAAAACAGAGAGTTTGAGTAAGCTGCTAAGGATTGCAGTGATTAGTTATCGATAAGCTAGTTTTCATTGCCTTATCAAATGATGCTAACAGTAGTGCTCTCCTCATTAAGAATAGTCCCAAAACACATCAGGCATGAGAAAGTGCCTAGAAGGAAAGAAATCCAAGGTGTAAGACACCCGCTTATCCATTCCTCTATATGCCAAAGAGAGTGATTTTTCTTTTCTCCTCTTTATCAGAAATCATGAATGAAAGCATGGGGAGTAACTCCCAAGATCTTTCCTCTCCTATCTCACCACTGTGACCACCACCAACACCTCACACAGAGAAGAGGGATATATGAGGCGATCTAGTCTTCAACCTTTCTTCCCACCTATGCTGTTCAGTTTGATAACCTCTAGACACCTGTGTGGTTACTTGAGTGCTTAAAACGTGGCCGGTGTGACTGAGGAAATGAATTACAAATTTTATTTATAATTATAATACTACCCAGGGTAGTAGTAGTGGCCAAATAGTGTGCCTATTTAGTTGCCCAGTAGGATAACCACTAGGCACATGTGGTCATTAAAATTTGAATTAGGGGCATCTAGGTGGCTCAGTGGGTTGAGCCTCTGCCTTTGGCTTAGGTCATGATCTCAGGGTCCTGGAATTGAGCCCCGCATCAGGCTTTCTGCTCGGCGGGGAGCCTGCTTCCCCCTCTCTCTTTGCCTGCCTCTCTGCCTACTTGTGATCTCTCTCCCTCTGTCAAATAAATAAATAATGTCTTTAAAAATTTTTTTTTAATTTAAATTAATTATATTGAAGAAAAATTTAAAAATAAGATCCTCATTTAATTTTAAAAACTGAAACACGATGAAATATATTTTTATTAAATGCAACTTTAACATTTTTAAGATGTTTCACTTTAACATCTGCTTCTTTTAAGATGCTATTGTTGCATTACAGTGTGCATGTCAGACTTGTTTCTAGTTTTACACATAAATACATCACCAGTCAAGTCAGATCTAGTCAGATCTAGTCAGTGTTAGTGGATTGATTCAGTGTGATAGTTTTGTTTTTTTTTTAATGCCCAGATGTAGCATTACAATGTGTTGATTTAAATATTTTATGCAAACAGCACAAGTTACAGTGATACCTACAAGGCAAAATTCATTTAATTCCACATTAATATAGAACTTAACCTACTCTCTAACAGTTTTGTGGATTTTCCTCCCCAGTCATGAGCTTCATGGAATTGTTTGCACTTGATTATGTTACATGTCTTAAATACTTCATTTTTTCCCATAATGCTGTTATTCCTCTCCCACCACCAAAAAGTTTATTTTGAAAGCTTAATATAAAAAGCATTTAGGGGCTTACCAAAATGAGACAATCATAAAAAACCTAATCCCAAAACCTGGCTCAACAGTTTGCCCCTCCTCCTGTAAAGCTATAGAAGGTAGGTGGGGTTACACAAACATGGCTGGGTTAGAAATTCCCCACCCAGACTCTAGCAAGGGTAGGAAACCAAGTATCTTCACACATCATAGAGGTGGAAACTAGAAGTTTGGGGGTGACAGGCATGGGTTCAGAAAGGTGGATAGAACTCCACAGCCCTAGATCTCATGGTGAGAAATAGCTTCTCCCTCCCAAGAGCTCCTTTGCTTCCTGACAAAGCTAGGTGATGGACCCTGCTCCCCACCTCTTAGCGGAGACTTCTTTTTTTAAGATTTTATTTATTTATTTGACAGAGAGGGGGATAGAGAGAGACAGTGAGAGGGAACATAAGCAGGGGGGATGGAAAAGGGAGGAGCAGGCTTCCAGCAGAGCAGGGAGCCCAATGTGGGGCTCGATCCCAGGACCCTGGGATCATGTCCTAAGCCGAAGGCAGATGCTTAATGACTGAGCCACCCAGATATCCCTTAGCCAAGCCTTAATAAAAATACATTGTAGTTTACCACTTGCCTGTCTTCCACCCTCGTACATACTCTAGAGCAGCAGAGAGCTCACAGTGTCCAGAGCTATGTGTATGTAGGTGAAGAGCTCTTAGGTATGCTTCTGTGGGCTGGTGAACAACTGCCCAAACCAAATGAAAGTGACCCACACCCAGTGCTCCTCATCACAGGCTATCCTTCCCCTACTGTCTCAACCCCAGAAAGCATACAGACAGCTCTGTGTGTGTGTTCCCTGTGTGGATATGTGCACAGCACCTTGCCCATCTGACCACTGGACACTGTGGACCCAGGGTAGTAGTAGTGACCAAATGGTGTGGCTATTTGTTTACCCAGTAGGATAACCACTAAGCACATGTGGTAATGAAATATTTAAATTAATTATAATGAAGAAAAAATTAAAAAATCAGATCCTCACATAGACTACGCACATTTCGATTGCCCGGTAGCCACATGTTCCTAGTGGCTGTCATATTAAGCAGTGCAAATAAACCGTTTATTTCCGTCCTCACAGAAAATTCCTTAGGACCATGAACTTCTATTAGTCCTAAAATCCAGAACCTCAAGTTGTCCTTTTGTTTCCCTGTGGTCCTCAGGACAACTCTGGGTCTCATGAAGAAGGGTTAAGTGAGGATATAGGGAAGTTCGTCCTTGGCAACATCCTTGATGGCAGGAGAGGCTGAAGGGGCCACACTTGAGCGGTCAGTGACTGGGACTATTGGGACAGAAGAGGAGGAACCCCCCATCCCCGGAGATGAGTTCGGCAGACTAGCCTTTGTGAGGAAGTGGCGATGAATTCCCAAAGTTGCAGAGCCCTCTGTGGAAGCAACTTCTCTATCCAGGCCTCTGCCTTGCATTGTCACTAGAGAAAATGTCCATTTGGGTGAACAGAATCTTTTGATTATCTAGTGAGCACAAAAATGAGCTTCTCTGATGGCAAAATTGGGTAGATTGTCAGCTTGTCTTTCCCATCCGCAAAGAATATGCTCGCGAAGATACCTATCACCTGTTCTGTATGTCAAGAAGCAGCGAATATAGCCCCATGAACTGTAGATACAGTCCATAAATTAAAAGCACTTGACATGGTCTGTAACACATCCCAATGATATGAATCACCCACCGTCCAATAAATGGGTTATGCTGAACATTTGCATTCATTAGCTGAGCTGTCATAAAGACAGAGTGCTGGAATTGTTACTTCTAGTCCCAATTCCGAACATTAGACACTCGGGAAACAGGCAGACTTTGCTCACGTAGCCCATAGCAGGTCTCTGCATGTGAGCCGCCATCAGCATCTTTCTTCTCTCTCAGTGTGCTTTTCAGTGAGTGCTAAAGAAAAGCTTTAGGAGCTGGAGAAAGCTGTCAGATCCCCTATGAGATTAAATGAACAAGCTCAACAGAACAGAAAGGCAAAAGGAAATCTGCTCATGCAGGGGCACACTCGCTCTGGCTTGCAGCTGTCAGGAAGAGAGGGAGCTCTGGTGCCAGCAGGAAAAACGAGCTCCTCCTTCAGCTGCTTAATGATAGGATTTTCTTAGAAAAGGACAGTTTCCCTGAGCATGCCTATTTAGACATTTGGGAGAGAGTCCTTCACCAAAAAGAATTTGCTTTGTCTTGGAATTGCTTCTGATAATATGCAGACCCTCCTAAACAAGTAGGTACTTTCCAGAACCTCTCACTTCTTACAGTTGCTGCATTTCCTATTGGAGCCAACCTGTGGATGTGTATATCTCCATCACGATGCATGTCACAAGACATGTCACAAAGAGCCTGTCTCCCATGCTCTTTGCAGGCCAAGACCTTCAAACCATGACCTTCAAAACCAACCCCAGCTCCCAAAGTATACTTCCCTGCTCAGGCCCAGAGGAGAGTGTAAAAGATGAGGACACAAACTGTGATTTGGTTCTGAATCATCAAATTGACACGCCTTTGAAACCATGCATCCCTCATAGTCACCTACATCTCCTTCTTTTACCAGCCCCTCCTCATCTGCTGTCTTTAAATGTCTGTGTGCCCCAGAGACCAGTCCTGGAGCTTCCTCCCAGATGGTTACCTCCTTCAGGTGATCTCATTGAGGCCCATGGCTTTAAGTCCCACGTATATGCTGCTGATTCCTAAATTCAAATTTCCATCCCCTTATGACATCCAAAATTTAACTCCAGACGTTCCCCACATAAACATGATCTCCCCACCGCCGTCCCGAAACACTCCCTATCTCAGCTGATGGCAGCACTAGCTTCCAGCTGCTCTGGCCAAATCTTCAAAGTCGTTTTTGCATCATCCAATGCAGTGCTGGTAAATATTTCACAATCAACTCTTCAGGAAAAAAAAAAAAATGTACTTGTATGTGTGTGTGTGCGTGCGCATGTATGTATATGTATATATATGTGTGTGTATTAATGTAAATATTGTGTATATATGTAAATGTGTGTATGTGTGTAGCTGTCTGTCTTTGTTGAGTTTTCCGAGTTCCACGGTGCCAGTGTTCTCCTCATGGCTGGTTTTAACATGACTACTGTGACTTAACTGTGGGCAGAGGGAAGAAGCGATGGCACAGTCTCCTCTCCTAGACTGTTGTGAGCTGGCCAGGGCTCACTCCAGGCACTTGCCTATTTCTTACACACATCCCATTTAGCTCAGAACTCCCTCCTGTTGGCTCTACCTGCAAACCATATCCAGACTCCAGCGTGCTCTCTGCTCCTGCACTGTGCCATTCATGGTCAAGTCACTGTCATCTCTCAGTTTTACAGTAGTCCCCTAACTGGTCTCCTTTGCCCTATACATTTTATCATGAGCCAGAAGTAACCTTTTAAAAAACGAACCACGTCTCTGCTCAGAAACTTCTAATAACTTCTATTTCTCCAGCTGCTATAAAAGTGATCCACTAGTAGTTCATTCCTACCTTATTTTTCTGTATTTTCCTTATCATCTTCTAATATAATTCTTTATTGATTTATCATCCATTTATCTGCTTTCCCATTCTGGAATGTAAGCTATAGGAAACCACAGATTTTTCTCCCTTTTTTGAAGCCCCAGCTCCTCGAAGAGGAAATGGACATAGAGTAAGCATTTGTATTATTATAATTGTTGAAAGAATGGATAAATTAATTAATGAGTCCTCCCTCTTGACTGCTTTGACTTGGTTGCTCCTCATCTGGTTCCTGAGCCTGACCTGCCCCTAACGATGATGTGTCCTGCACCACTCAGTGGTGACTGCACCCAGTCACTGTCCCTCACTACTTTCGACCTCACATTGGATGTGTCAAGCCCTGACACCCACCCAGCTCACCCAATTCCAGCTCTGCTAGTTTTGGTCAGCCTCATTGCCAGCCAGAACCTGGTATAACCCATAGAATATTCCTTTCAGCCTGCCTCCTGGCCTAGTTTTAGAAACCTGCGCAAAACGAATCATCATACAACCCACTTGCTATTTTATATTTGACACTGTGAAGATCACTGAAAACTAATTCATCTAAATCTAATAATTTTGATGAATGATTATACTCATGTGTTAAGTCAGTACTCATCATCACCTGGCGCAGGTACATAAAAGGGCAACCGGTGAACTAGTAAATGATCAGAGTCATGATAACTAATATTTACTGAGCTCTTACTGTATACTGGAGACTTTGCTTTCTCCCTTTTCACATCGTTTCATATCCACTTCTGGTGACTTTGATCAAGAGTTTGAACTTCTGAAGTAGCCTTTCAATCAGAATCGTTGTTTTAACTTTCTTCCCCCTTACCGTCCTGTTCCTCAAACTACAGTCTCCCTGATTTTTAGAAGGACTTAAAAGCAGTCCTGAGCCTTCTCACCATACTTAATAAAATTCAGACTCATTGTCAGCATCCAATGAGAATATTCAACATCAATGGGTGCTTACTAATTTCAAGTGTTGTTTGAATGCTTTAGGTGTAATTATCACATTTAATGCTTTCAACAATCCGATGAGGTAAAAAAAGAGGCATAAAGAGGTTAAGTGGTTTGATCAGTGTCGTGCATTTAATAAGTGGCACATTTGGGATATGAACCCAGTCCCTTAACCACTCTGCTGTCCTGTTCACCGGATGAGCTGACTGGCCAAAGGTACCACCTCAGCCCCATCTCCAGCAATGCCCTCTACTTACCAAGCTGTACTTCTGACATCCAGGCTCATTTTCTGCTCCCAGAACACACGGAATGGAATGTCCTTCTCGGGAAGGCTTTCCTGGACCACCCAATCTAAAGTGAAAGCCTCTCTCTTGTAGTATCCTGTTCTTTTCCTTGTGAACGTTTATGGATTTGCTTGTTTGTTTATATGTGCGTGCTCTTTGCCCACCACATATTTATGCCATTCCAAACCATCCGCCTAGAAGTCTTCCATTTCTTAATAGATGTCTGTAGAATCCAGTCATGAATTTAGTGTTCTCGGATCCTGACCCCAGACCCTGAGGAAGTACTACTCTTCACTGACAGAGATAGTGAATAACTTGCTCAGGATGGAAGAGCTCCTAAGTGGCGGAGCCCCGGTTGGAACCCTAGCCTTTCTGGTTGGAGAGGATCAGCCGGTTATGCTGCTCCCGAGATGCTTGGGATTTGAGGGCCCTAAACAAGGAGATTACTAAAGCAGCTGGCAGATGGGCTTGATAATCTCCGGTATAATTATCTGCAAATTTGTAAACCTTGAAGTGAAAAAGAAATCCTCCCTACTCAGGTTTCTTTTTGAGAGTAATGACTGGATGACCAAATGGAGTCTCATCTTGGGGGTTGCACTGAGCAAATCACAGCGCAAGGAGGCAGCTAATTGCCTAACTTGATTGCAACTGCTAATCACAGTCATAGGGAAAAAAGTGTTGGGAATTAATTAGGCAAGGACCTTCTGAACAGCAGCAGGAAGCCTCCAAGTGACCTTTATTTACAGTCAGTTAAACAGAAGTGTGACTAAAAATGCCAGGGAGCAAATCAGATTATTAATATTGATTGCTTAAAGAAAATGAATAATTTAGAAGCCGAGTCAGAATAAATATCCAGTGACAGAGATGAAAGAGCACAGCTTACCACATTTCTAACATTCATCCGTCATGCGGCAGTGTCCCCTGCTCGGAAACAGAGAATTTTCACCCTCACAAAGCACAATTAGTTTCATGACCCAGCATGATTGCCACGAGGAACTGTTCTCATTCAGCCAAGCATGGGGGAAATCCAGGGTGTTGAACTAAAGCTTTTGTCAACACTTTGCATGGTAAACTAATTACAAGTTCACGGAAGGTTTACTTTTCGATTTTTATCAATACATCAACCAAAAGAAGTTGGATTGCATTTTCTGTGCTTATGGAGCAAAGCTCACAGGTTTGGGTTCTTGATAACGGTATTTCTTTTGTGGTGCATATATGACAGAGGTATTCAACAGGGAGGGCAAAGGTTGCAGATTGCTCGTAAGTAAAGATTTTCAGAGGCAATCTCCAACTCCTCATAAAAGTGGTCTTTTATATACTGGAGTCAGTTTTATACCATACTTCTCCAGCCACATACCTCTGCCCTAACTCCATTGGCTGATAAGACAGATGTAGAAAATGTATTTATAGCAAGATTTTGAATAGGTACTTTTGAATTACAAGTTTTCTTTAAGCAGTGATGTTTGAGGTTTTGAAGCCATGCCGAAAGGTGTTTAAGTTATACTTAAAGTTACGCCCTTCTCTATCTGGAAATACTCATTAAATGTCCTGGGTGGGGGTTATTCCAATAATTATGTGTTAGGGCTATAGATGTGAATAGTTTTGCTGAAGTGGAAACATTTTAGAACTACCAGTGGTGGAGAATTCAGACATATTTAGTTTGGATAGGGCTCAGGGAAATTAAGCTCTGTTGCTATCAGATTAATGTAGCAAATTAACTAGCCGTGTTCAAGGCAGCCACAATTTCTATATGACAGTAAACATAATTTGTAAACCAATCAATAAAGCAAGTCAAATCACTCATTTTCTCCATCCAGCCTAGACATTAGTATTCATTTATGCCTATACTAATTTATGTCATTCATATTATGTATCAACTATAGATATTAGAATTATACATCTATAAGAGCAATAGATACCGAGATGAAATGTTTTCCATGTGTATATTGTGAACAGAATTGAATGGTCCCCTCTTTTCAATACAGTTGTCTGAAGTCCATCCCCTTAGTTCTTGACCGTAGAATGTCAAAGTGTATCTCTGGATAATCTCTCTGCCCTTTCCATCCCCTACAGTTGGGAAGGAACCATACGCAAGCCTCAGTGAGGGCTGAGATCATGCCACATGTGCACTCCTGACATGCGTTAATCTCATTTTCTTGACTGTTGGACTTCAGCAAATACCATCCAGCTAATGAGTCTGACATACCCTACGTGAGACCCAAGCCCAGAACACCTGTGTCCCTTTAGTCAAAAAGGACGGGTACTAAAGGTAGGAAGATTGCACCCAGCATGGCTGATGTCTTCCAGTCTGTCTAGTTGTTGATTTAGGCATTGATGAGGTGTCTGCCAAACATGAAGGCGTTCTCACTTCTCTGTGAGAGATGGAAGTTCCCAGTAACAGCGGTCCTACTCTAGAGGAACTCGTTGATTGATCGTTTCACAGTAACAGGAATTACCGCTGCTTTTGACCTGTCCAGGGGAACGGTGGGAGGAAGGTCATCCAATCATGCATCTATCTTGTTATATAGACTTTTTTTTCTCATGGGAATTTAAATTAATATAGCACTCCTGGTGGAGGGGAAAAAAAGTCATGTAAAAATCAGAGTCTTCAATCTTCTATAGTCAAACGCGTATGCCAGCACCTCAGACTGATAATCTTCTGAGGGAAGAATTCTCCTTCATTTGGTACATTGTAAGGAAATAGAGGCCAGTAGAAGACTTGCTTTTGCCCTACAAATGTGAAGGAAAAAAATCATTTTCAGGCTGTGTTATACCATTCCTAGTATCCTTCCCTGGATGTTTTAAATTAGCATGGTCTTTTAAAAACATGCAAAACCAGTGCTCACGGGAGATGCAACGGCAACGAAATGCAGAGAGCTTTAATTAAATGCCAGCATAAAGCCTTAATCACATTTGATGTTAAAGTAATACAGTTTTTATTGAGGTGTACTAAATGGTTCAGGTAGCTGGCAGGTGGGTTACCACAAGTCATTAGAACCGTGAGGGGATTTTATGGGCTCTTGTTTGTGTCTAGATGCTAGCACACTGACTGTGGCAAACTTCCCTCCCCAAAGCAATTTTCATTTTTGGGAAAAAAACAAAAAACAAAAACAAACTCATGCAGAATTGTGGGCTCTCATTTAGATTCCAGAACCTACCTAAAATGGGCCTAGACTGTAGGTAAAAAGGGGAACTCACCTTTTTCTGATTCTTTTTCCCTTTCCAGGCAACACAATGAAAGGCAATAATATGGAAATGTGCATCTTTTAATACATGAAACTTAACATTTAATACATGACCGTGTGGTGTTCATAGATTTCTTCCTTTTGCTTCTAGAGGATGGTGATTTTCACATTAATTGTATGTCATTTGTAATGGGGATGCCTGGCCTTATGTGTATATGTGCCCTATTCCTTCCTGTTATAGGAGGCAGGTAATATGGCTGCAATAATTCCTGGTATCAGACTATAAAAGCAGCATCTTTAGAATTTGTAAATGTGCTGTTTTTATTTTATCCCTTTGTTTATACACAGATTAAAACATGATCCCCCATGGCTGCAGCCTGTAATTGAATAGAATGTTCTGAGGCTGCCGCAGAGCTATGGAGCCATGCTTGAGTGACTCTGGAACAGAGTCAACACCTGAAGAATACATTTTCTCCTTGATCTTTTACTGTGGCCTTGAATTTTTTGATAATGTTGCGAAGACACAATAAAAATGATACTAGTTAATGAGCAAAGAAGTGTAGCTAGACACTGTACTGGCCGCTGGGGGAAAGAAAGGTTTTTCCAATATACTCACAGGAAGTGGGGGTGGGGGATATTTTCCATATAATTAATTTCATCTTAATTTGCTTAGCTTTCTGTAGAAGATCGTCAGATTGAAATTGCAATATGTTTCTTTGTCTTTTTTATCCCCCTGAAGTCTCAGCATAATTTAGAATGAGGCAAAAGCGATTCTTTTGCACTTTGCATGCAAGTCACAGTTTCCTTATTGGGTTCCAAAGGATCCCTGGTCTCCAAGCTCCAGTACACAGCTGCCACTGCATATGTTGCCGCTGAAAAGTAAAACTTGCTGAAATAATCATTCCCTATGTTTTTAAGAGGCTGTGTTTAAAGTACTACTTGACACATCTCATTTCTTTAGGGAGCTGGAATTCGTATTCAAAAGCGAATGTAAAACCGCAAAGCCAATAAAAAACTAAGATTTCTTTTTTCTTTCTGTTCAGTGTTGACTATTATGAACAACCCTTAGAATCACTTAATAATCAGAACTCTTTCAAGCCTGAGGCACTGTATGTACTTTAGTTTCTAAAATGCATAATACAAATATAAATTAACCCCATACAGTGAATATAGAATATAGATGCTTTTCCATATACATGATTTAAAAATATAAATGTTCTGTACAAACACACACAAAATTGGCACCACTTATGTTTGAAACCATTAGAGGCCCTATTAATTTTTTCCTTCTTAGGATCTTGCTCCAGATTATTTCCAGTACCTTTTCAAACATGTAGCTAAAGTAGAAAAATAATGTTTAAGCTGCTTTGCTAGCATATAGAATCCACACCGGTTACCCTTAGATAGGAAGGGACATGTAAGATGGCTCCACATAGGTTGAGATACCTCTTCACCTAGATGTCCATGGACTTCTACTTCTATTGCATGGAAATAAGAGAGTAAAAAGCATAACTGCCAAGCAATAATTTGCAAATTAATACATAGAACTATTTGGACACAGCCAGGATCTCCATACATTTTAAAGGTAGGGTGCTGTGAGAGAACATTATTTCTGAAAACTAAGAGCTTTGTTATCAGCATCCCTGAGAAGTGAAACTTAAAATATAAGTTAATGGAAGATTGCCTGGGTGGAATTCACTGACATCCTGAAAAGCAAATTCTCAATTAGACTTTCCTACCGTTTCCTTTCCCCCAAAATTCTTGATAAATAAATAAGAATACCAAGGCAATTTTCTGACAAGCCACAAGCATTTTTTTGTGGAGTTCCTTTTTTCCTTTTTCTCCAACTTGTCTTACTCACCCATTCTGGACATCTGGGTTGTCAAATAGAAACAGGAAACATTTCTCAATGAAAAATTGTTCTAAGTGTGGTTTCAACCTCCAATAATCATTACCAGCTTGAATTTTGAAGAATTCTAAACATTTTTGTTTTTATGCTTGGGTTGGGGGGGGAGGACTAAGTTGCATTTGAACAGTTCACTGGTTTTGTAAATAATATTTATGTTTAAATTTGAATGCAAAGTGTGGGAAATTTAAAGTAGGATGGAATTCGGTAATTACAGTCTCTTTTTAGCTAAGTTTTAATCAGTATGGAAGATCTGTCTTTTGTGGTTTCATTGTATTCAGATGATGTCAGCAGATTCCAAGGCAGGAAAATAGATACATGTTCTTTTGATATTTTCCTTGGGAAAGCTGAAGTGCATCCCAAAGGGAGGATATCTTTCTTCTTGCCTGCTTAATAGCCCCTAGAGACAGAGAAAGTCACCAAAATATCTGTATTTGATTTTTATATAAGCTTTCAATTTCTGAGTAATTCAACAGTTTAAAATTTTTCTTAATTAGAAAGGTTTTTAGCATGGCAAATATAATTTTTTTAAAAAAATCCTTGTTATTAACTCCTTAAAGGTAAGAAAAGCTATCTATGACTTGACTTGTCAACTTTTCATAACTTAAACTGATCAGATTTCTTCTACAAGATGGCCTTCACAATTCGTGTGGACCGTGTTGGCCTGTCATAATCCATTTTATGTCCATGGTTGATTCTCAGTAAATTCATCTTCCTTTATCAAACCCACTGAAAATTAAAGTAATTTCAGTTACTATGGTTACTAACTTTGACTGTAAGGCTGAACTTCCTTTAATCTTTTGCTCAACTATCTTAATAGAAAGTTTTAGTAGAAAGTGTGAGATTAAAAAAAAAAAAATCTTAGAATACCGGATACAGCAAAATAGAACTAATTGGAATTAAATTTTAGAGAATTAATTATCCTGCATGAACATTACTACTCAAAATTCATACAGTTCTTTAAAAAAAAAAAAAGATTGGAAGCACTATTCATCATTTTAAGATTCTAGATTTTAAGATTCTAAGAAAAACACTTTATAATAATAATGTTTAATTACCCCTAATGAGGTTATGACAGAACTTTTTATAACACCCTTTACAGATATCATAAGTTGAGAGGGTAAATATGTTTTAAAAATATAAGGCCAGTTGGCTAATTGAGCACCCATGTGGGAGTTCAGATAAGAAACAACAAAGACTAGGGATATTACTCCTACAGATGATAGAATGCAAGACTGTGATGTATAGATCCTGCAGTGACACCACCTACTAGACTTGACTGATCACTTATGAGAAGCAAGAGACCCAGAAGCCGAAAGTGACCTCAGATCTGTCAGCCTGTAGATTGGGGTAGCTGAAAGGAATGTGGTTATGTGAGCAGGAATAGGGGAAACAGGAATCTTTGGATCTTATAATGAGTTCAGCTTAGAATCCTTTGAGTTTTCCAGGTTAGGATAGCTAGGTGAGAGATGGAAAATAGCTAACCACTTAAAGATGTCAAGGCTGGAAATACAGATGTGGATGTCATCTACACTCACATCTGTTATCTTGATAACAAGAAATGAGCATCGAGTAAATGAAAAAAGTACTTATAATCCTGCTACCCAGAAATAACCAAATGGTATTATAATATCTGTAATACATTTATAGTCTTAACACACATATGAATATGCTCTCAGCTACTCACTTGCATGCCTAACTATTCTGTGTTGAAAACTTGTAAGCAGGTAGCTAAGGTGTTTCCGCATCAACAATGTTCCACAGCCATAGAATGGATTTGTTACCTTGTGACCAAATTGTGGTGAGGAAAAATAATAGACTAGGAGAACATCCATGCAAATTCCAGTATAATAAGTGCTAGTAAATAAGGGGGGTTTTTTAGGGCACCTTGTTTCAAAGAGCATCTGAGGGAAAAAAATGCAGTTAGAAAACACCTCTGTATCTTGGCTTAATATGCCAAATCAAAATTGTCCCACTTGTTCCCTCCCATCTTCCTCAGGTTTCCTCCTCTTCCTCCCCTTCCTCCTCTTCCTCCTTTCCTCTTCAGTCTCTAACGCGATTTCAGCCAAGTTAAAGCCAGTGCTGATTTGGGTGGTCAAATAACTGTTTGGCAAATCAAATGTCTTTTCTCACATCAAGGAGGAGAGAGATTGCTCTAAATTGATATGCATCATAGGGCGTTCGGTTTGGACCTGTGATGATGGTCTTAGACATACAGCCTCACACAGCTAACTTTCAGAAGCTCCACAAAGAACTGTGTTCCCTGTTCAGTCTAAACGCAAATACATGAGAAGTGAAGAAACATTACTCAGGAAAGAAAATTATATGTCAATAGAAGGCATGAAAAAAAATTGCCTTAATCTGTGTTCAAATAGCACAGCCTAAAAATATAAAAATCAGTGGGTGTATGCCTCACAAGTCTGCAGTGAGAAAAACATCCAAAAGTTCCCAGAGCTCGACTGTTTTTCCAAAATGCCTGAAAATCAATTAACGAGGCATAAGGAGCCCTGTGGAGAAACCACTTCATTTCATTGGAACAGGAAGAGAAAATGTGAAAAAAAAAAATATACATATTTCTTTATATATATATATATATATATATATATATATATATATTTTCTATTGCCTTACCCTTCCACAAAACTGTGAGATACACAAACACAGAGAAATAGAGAGAGAGAGAACAAATAGTAAGATGCCCAAAGTTTTCTTCATCTGGTTGAATCTCAGCTACCAGTATTAAAATCCTCATTTCTTTAGTACAGAATTCTGAGTTTTATGTATGGCGCCTGGGCAGAGTTTTACTCCTTAGGGCTACCACTAAATCCTAGGGTCCTGGTTTCCCAAGAGTAGCTTCCAGATGGGAGGTGATCTTCAAATTACTGTTTCTTTGGAGTTCTGAAAAATGAACAGACCGAGACTTTTTTCAGTTTCACTTTTCCACACTCAAGGTGGCTGAAGGGGTAGGCAGCGACCATGGCCAAAACAAACACAAATTATAGCGTTTCCAGGAGTTTTCCAACTCCATCTTGCTGATTATCCCAGATCCCTAGAGACTTATACTGATGTCTTTTGCACTAGAGTGTGAAGTTATTCAAACTTTGCTTTCCTTCAGTCCCTGGGCCTTCTCTAGATGATAAAGCCTGCTTTGTTATTTCAAATCCAGGTGGTTCAACAGAAAGGCATGGCAAAGACCAGTGGTAGAATAGATGTGTATCCATAGGACATTTACATAAGCCTGATCTTATGAAGATGGTTTACATTTCTAGGGGCGACAAGACTCTGACTCTCATTAGTTAACTGTTTCTACTTTCCGGGTCCAGGTAGGGCATTTCCTCACTAGGAAAGCTCTGTCCAAGCAGAAATATGTCAGAAACTGCTTGGATTTCAACCCTGGTTCCTCCAGATTCTGTATGAGTGAGTTAACCTCTCTCCCTTTATGTCTTATCTGTAAAAGAGGGATCATAGTACTACTCATAGGGTTACTATAAGAATTCAATCAATTAATAAGTTAAAATGGCCCATAAGTATGCCTTTTCCATTGAAAGCATTATATAATTACTATCATCGCCAAGATGCATCTTGCAGTAAAGTTGTGTTTGGAACTACATGGGTGTTTTGGGTTGAACTGTGTCCTCCACAAAAATCATGTATTGAAGTCCTAACTAGCCTCAGAACCTCAGAGTGTGACCGTATGTGGAGAGAGGTCTTTAAAGAGATAATTAAGCTAAAATGAAGTCTTTAGGGTGGGCCTTAATCCAATGTGACCGTCATCCTTTAAGAAGTGGGCATGAATACAGTCAGAGAATGACTATGTGAAGGAAACACAGGAAGAAGACAGACATTTGCGAAACAAGGAGAGAGGCCTCAGAGGAAATCAGCTCTGCTGACACCTTGATATCCAACATCTAGCCTTCAGAACTGTGAAAAAAATAGATTTCTGTTGTTTAGAATACCCAACTCTGTGGTCCTTTGTCATGGCAGTCCTAGCACACGAACACAACTGGATTTCAAAAATAGGAATTTTCTAATGAAAGTTCTGATTGGGAATTTTCTTGAAAGCCAAAATATTATGACAGCAGAGACCTCCCCTCAGCTTCATGGATATCATGGAAAGCCGTTGAGTAGTAAATACTGTTATCTTTAGAGAGGGACTGGGTTATCCAGGTGATCCCAAGGTCGCCGTTTCTCATTTTCTCCTTCACACACACTGGCTCTGTTGGTATTTATGGAATCTGATCTAAAGGCCTAGTTCATATCTGGTGATCATTTATATCTCATTTTCCCAAACTTAGTCAGATAATCCTTGGAGTAAAAAAGACCTTCTCCCATGCAGACGCCCATGGGAACTTCAAAGTAATGATAGCATAGTATGTGCGGGCTTAATGTTGTTCACAAGCAGTGACCTCTGCAAGTCTGCTTTCTCTCCTGCTTAGCATCAGCACTAAAATACACATTTTACAAGTTATATCAGGTGTGTTTGTGTGTGTGTGTGTGTTTGTAGATGTATATGTTATAACCCCATGTTTGAGAATTATTTTCAACAGAACAGAAAACTTTTTTTTGTTTTTTTAAACAAATTTGGGTATCATGAAGCCAGGGGCTTCATTTGCCTGATTCTGGCTGAAATCTCACCTGCTTTTCCATGTGCAGCACATTGTGACCTCGTTCTGAAAAGCACCGTCATTTCTAAGACACCAATCCAAGGCCCTACCTAACGTGGCCAGCCAGAGACACTCTGCTACAATCTCATGCTAAGCAGTATGTAATGAGGGCGACTCCTTCATGGGTTGTAGCTACCACTGGAAGAACGGTTCACGTCTGCTGCAGGCTGGTCAAAGAAATACTCAGTTTTTTAATAACAAGCTATAAGCACTTGCAAGTCAAAGGGAGGGGGGGAGAAAAAAGCGTGCCCAAAGTTATTTCAATAGGCAAGCTCTAACGCATTCTAAGGTTAATACCGCCTAATTAATGACAGCGCCAAATGGACCCGAAAGCGTGAAGTCTGCAAATGGCTAATAATGAGGGCTAGATAGATATATCCCACTTTCCATGTATGTTCATAGGGCTGGCTGCAAAATGTAATTGAAATGAATGGGAGTTTCTGCCTATTTCTTTTTCTTCAATGCTGAGTGTTGGCTGTTCTCTTTTTGTACCTTAAAGAATCTCAGCTAATTGTAGCAAATCTTGTATCTGATAGTTTCACTGCTAAAATCATTGGCACAGAAACCCTTGAAGGTCATTTATAGAAGGAGGGGGGATGTAGGGACAAAGTCCTAGGCACCCATTCGGTATGCAATTGTCTCTTCACAGTTGCAGCTGATGGACCCTAACTGCTGGGCTGGGGAGAAGGTGGGGAGACTGTTGTTTTCAACTCCTCACGCTTGTTAAAACCGAGGCTTTCCATTCTTACTGTTAAATGCTCAAATCCAAATCATTTTTTAAGTACCATGACCCTTAAATGAAAACAGCCAATAAGATAGGATCTGAAAAAGAAAGATTTTAGGAACAAGGGATTTTTTTTTTCTTTGTGCTTTGTTTTCCCAGCCTTGAATTAATCACAGCTGTCTTTCACCACCAAAGGTTATTTTTGTCTAGCATGCTTTAAATTAAAAAAACAACAACAAAGAAAGCGATCTGATGTTCTTCAGGCTTCCATAACCTTCCGCAGAAAAGAGGGAAGCCTGAGCTCTGTGCCACTAAGAATCCAGCTTTTAATTATATCTTTCTTGTGTTTACATGAACTTTAGTTTGCATTTCAGAAGCCTTATGGAAAGATTCCTGTGGCGGACCCTGGAGTAGTGGTGAATTTCTCCATCAAGTGAGTATTGATGAGCTGCAAAGTTCAGTGAACAGGAAAATTCTGCTCCTTTTATTGCCAATGTGACAGGTTACTTTATTACCATGCCTTTCACAGCAATTTAACAGTTACCCTGGTAACGGATTCAGTGAGGTAATGGGATCACAGGCATTAGAGCAGAGGCAGGCTGGCCGCTCGGAGCAGCCATCTGCTGGCTGCTGTTCCAAGGCTGTTTGCCTCGAGGAGCCCTGACACTCACGGGGCCTGCATGTCAATGAGGCAGGTGAAACCGCAGGCCTGCCCTATTTAGCTGTACTCCGGTGATTTGTCTTTCTAATTCTATTGAAATAATAATCAGGATTTGTTTCTGATTAATTAACTAACCTTTTGGTAAAAAGATTAGATAACGAAATTGCTGCCTATTCAGAGATAATGAGATTTTTATTACTCTGTCAAAAGAAAAAAAAGTACATTTATGTGTCACCAGCCACTGTGTCAAGAGGGGAAGGAAAACGAAGAAGAGGAGGAAGAAGAAGACAGATTTAAGTCTTTGTCCGCTGGGTAGACTCCTCCATGGACCAGGGGCGTGTCCATTATCCCCCGCAGGAACTCCCCAGTCTTATTTTGAAGCCTGTAGGAAGAGCTTTTAAAACAGCAAACAAAGTCATAAACACATTTAGGCCAATAGGCTTTGGGGGAGGGTGCTAATTTGTTTGAAAATGTCTCCTAATGGAAGAGAACCGCCCGGGGAGTCTCGGGGACTCGCCTGTACTGTGTGGGTGTATTTATGTACGTGTGAGAGTGTGAAGAAAGCAGTCAAATCTCCGCGCGAGGCTTTCAAATGACATATGTAGACAGGCTGCTTTTCCTCCGCACTACAGATACGTCTCCGGCTCGCAGTACATTTGTCTTCTGGCAGGAGTGGTCCTTGGGCAACGGGAAGGGGAAATCATCCGAGCTTAGCAGGCTGGCAGGTCACCTGTGACTGTCACAGGTAGGCTGCGTCAGGAAATGAATTATTCTGAGTAAAAAGGGAAGTGGCCCTTCTTCCCGTCTCACTCCAAGACACACAGCCGGGCGATTTAACCTTTTCTTTTAAGGAGTCACAGCTCAAGCCTTTGTTAGGGGGGCTTTCATCTTCTCACTCCTCTGTTGGGATACAGGGAAAGAGGAAAAAAAAAAAAAACACACACACACACAACAAAAACCCCAACCCCAGAAAAAGGGCTTCCCTACTATAAGAAGATGCCAAATGAGCCAAAAAGGCTGTGTGCGGCAGTCAGCGTTGTAGAGAACAAAGTGCAGTGTATTTCCAAATAAAATTTCACAGAGCTCCAACATTGTTTTAATTACTAAAACCTGAGGAGGAGACAGAGTGCGTGTCTCTTCCTGCATTGCAATAAAACCAAAGGGGTGGGAGGGGGGGCCAAGTGGTGGGTTGGGACCCAGCTGAGCATTTTGTTAGAGTGAATTTGTGTCACTGCCTTTTCAGACTCAGTGAGATACTTATGTTTCTTGTGGCATCCTGTGGCCTTGGCTGCCTCGGGGTGTGCGCGCGCGCGCGCTTGCTTGTGTGTGTGTGTGTGTGTGTGTGTGTGTAGGAACATGAAAAGACTGCAAGTTCTAAAAATGGAAGTTTCCGTTTTGAATTTCATATGGTTCACAGACAAGCTGAAACAGACAGACAGACACACACACACACACACATACACACACACATGCACGCACAAAGTGAAGGGATTGGATCGGATTTGAACATTCCAGAGCTGACTTTCCTGTCCTGGGGTTCCCACTCCCCAGCCCACCCCCCTCCTTGATTCTCAGCCCCTCCTGCCACTCCAGTCTCTAGCTCACAGGCTCCATTTCTGATAACAGATGCTTGACAAAGAAAGAGAAATAAGACATTAAAAAGGAGAGGGCTGCTGCCGATGTGGGGATTTCTGAGAGTTCATTGCCAATAGCTTTTTACAGGAACTCGCTCTTGTTGGCTCTCTACCAAACTGGAGGGAAAGAACGGGCGGGGGGCAGGGAGCCTTTGTCTTCAAACTCCCAGTGAAATATAGGGTTAATATTAGCAATTATTATTAAAATTAGCCAAATGTTATTAAATGATCTTTGGATAGAAGAATAAGTATAGTTTTCCCTTTGGCAGACAATGACATCTGCAGTTCTACATTTTCATGAAATGACTATACTTAACAAAAACATTACTTCATTTTCATGGTATTTCTTTTGTGCCTAGGAGCAACCCTGTAATTGTTCACTTCAATTACAACATTACTATTTTAAACTGAAACCCATTTTATCTGCATGCCAGCTTTTTATTTGTTTTACCAACTATATCTATTTCCATTACTGCAAGGCTGATGGTTTGTCTCAAGAGGAAATCAAATCCATTAATTCAGAAATTTCAAGCCCGACTAGCTCTGCCATAAGCAGCATTTCTTATGCTAATAGCAAATGTGCTGAGGCTGAAAGAAACTGACATGGCCCTGTTTTTTATCATAACTTAAGCATTTATGTAAGAAGGCAAATCTAATAGTACTAGGAAACTGTAAGTGTTATTACATATAATTCACTTTCCCGAGATCTGGACAGGGCTCTGGTTTGTGTAGCCATGGTTTAAATCAAGCTGCCACGAGCCTTTAACTCACCTGACTTTTCCTATTTAGCCAGCATATTGCTTCACAACAGATACATCCAGGATGAAACCAGATTTGTGGTTTTGGTTTTCTGTTGTTGGTTTTTTTATTCTCAATTTTTTTTTTTTTCCCCTCCCTGACTTTTATCAGTGCAGAGGGGGAAAAAAAATCATTTGTATTCAGGTGACACCTAAAACACATTGTTGTAACTGCACCAGCCTGAGATGAACCTGGCCCCATTCCGCTTCATTTTTAATGCACACTCTTTGGGTCCTGTCACATGGTTTGTGTTCAATTAGATAGTTTGACTCGATAAAATCTGACTGTGACCCAGGAAAAAAAAAAAAAGAGAGAGAGAGAGAGAGATTGCTCCTGACTACCGCGTAAGCTTCTGCAGGCACTGTGACCTGTTTATGTCACCAGCAAAGTGTACGAGATTCCTATCACAGAACCACAATCATCTTCTGGGATCTAAAAAAAATACAGAAAGCTCTCAAGGACCCTAGCCCTCCTTTGTCACCGCAAAGCCCTCCCGTGCTATAAATCAGTCCTCATTGGGAGCTCTTATACACCAGCCGTCACCGATAAGCTCTGGAGAAGTAGACAAGGCTTTTAGGAATTGCTGAACCATGAAGTTGACCCGCTTAGGGTTTTGTGGTAGCTATTAAATCCAGGATGGCCGTTTTAAGACGATTCCACTTTCTTCTTCCCTTGGTCTGGTTAAGGAACTTCACCCCCAGCTCATTATTTGCCTGAATTAAAAAAAAAAAAAGACAGAGAGGGAGGGAGAGAGAGAGAGAAACAGAGCAACCTGCTGTTTGAGAATGCTACCTTCACACACTAATTTAATGAGAGTGACTTATGCTGACGTAGTTGACAGGCCTAAACATCTTGACGCCGATTTCGCAGCTAGGAGATTTACTAACTGTACATACCACTCTGCTTTTGTTGGCATGAGTGCCACGATTCTTTTCTCCAAAAAAACGAACTCAAACTCTTTTGTAAACACGCGTTATTTGGTTAACACATTGTAAATGGATCCCAGTTGTGCTGCGCGAGCGATCCTCGCCATTATGTAAACAATTATTCACTGAAAGGCTTGCTTTAAATTGTCGATGAATATATTTCAGCTGTAATGTTGCTTTCAGACCTGCCCAGTGGTATAAATCTGGTCATTTGTTTTTTGCACTCTGCCTGTTACTAACCAGTTAGAAATGTGCTGATTATTTGCACAAGCCTTTCACACTGCGAACGCAGTTAAATTGCTGTTTTATTTTTCCTGTGTTTGATGAGTGTTAACAAGAGCGCCATTTGAGGAAACCCAAACCAAATACAGCTCTTTAATTGGGGTTGGGGGTGTTGGGGAAAAGCCACCCGGTGAGTAATTCCACTGTTTAATGTTTGAGAGTTCGCCCACCCCACCATAGGACTTACGGCAAGATTAATTAAAGGGGATTGACAAAAATCCACTGCCTTGCTCAAGCCACAGGCACGGCTGGAAATACGGTGCATCCAGTTACGGGGGAGCAGATTACTTGGTGAGGTAGCTCATTCCCAGCTCCCTTTTTGAAACTTCTGCCAGTGCCAAACAGCTCCATGTTTGGACAAAGCAGTTTTTACATTCTGTTCCCCTCAAAGGAAGCACAATTTAGAAAGAAAATGATGCAGCACTCTGACTGGGCACGTGACTTGCCTTTGCCGAGTCGGCCCCAGGCTGATTAAAGTTCCAGCTGACTCAGAGAACTTTGTCTCCTTTTTCTTTTTCCTAAACAGTTATTTGTTTTTTTACGTTTTTCCCTCCCCGTGCAGTTTAATGGAGCTTCTGTAATGTGCTGATCTGCAAAGCTTTGGAGCTAGAAATATTATGACCTCAGATGGTCTTGTTGGTGTGAACCAGAATAAGTGTTGTAGCTTTATCTCGCTCTGTTGCTCGAACTACAAAGCTGCATTGCCTTAGATAGCACTGACCTTAGATCAAGCCTAGGATAATGGAAAACGCCCCAGGTTCTAGCCCTGGATTTGTCCCTGACTCACTCAGTGACTCTGGACACTTCGTTTAACCTCTGGGAGCCTTATCTCTGACATGGTAGGGCGAGGCGGCAGGACCGTCATTGTTCCTCGGAACCTGAAATACTAGGCTGCGTGCGGTGCATAATTCTAGCTGCTTGTTTGCATTCATAGATAAATATAGGGTGTTTAGTAGATAAAAGTAGGAAGCTCTTTACTTCCATTTTGGATATGAGAAAGGAAACCTGTGGTTTCCTTGTTAACTGCCAATTCTGTAGAGTTAATGTAGATTAGGTATACTTCCTTCAGTGACTGTTCTTTGCAGCCATCAACGACTATATTATCATTGAGTAGACCACATAAGTCGTATGTTTTCATTCTAAAATAGTTTGTAATCGTGTTATTTCCAGTTTTTTAAAGATACTCTCTCCTCTAGTGATCAGGATTCAGACTACCTTTATCTTCCTAATAAGCTATTTATTGAGACATTCTCTTTTACATATTAAATTCAATTTAGGTGGAATAATGAAAGTAATGTGCACGTCAGGATATTCCTGTGAAAATAAGGACAGAAGGCTTCCCCCATCTGAGATTTTCTTATCTCTAGATATGGTTCAGGTTATCACTCATGACAAATTGGTACTATAATTCTTGAGCACAAAAAGCCCATTTAAGAACCATTACTCTCAGCTTTATTATAATGACAAATACAGGGTTGATTCAGTTCTTTTGCTGGGCTAAACACAGTTTTCTAAGTAAGAAACAGACAGACATGCTGCCACAAAATTTCTGTTACTCTGCTGTTTGTGTCTTACATGCATTCACAAAGAACATATTGGAGTATGTTTGAATTATATATGTTCTAGTTTAAAAAAAAAAAAACACTTAAAAACTACTTAATACTTTTTTTTCTAGCTAGTCTTGAGTCTTGATAGTTGGTTCACTTTAAAATTTAGATGTTAGACCAAACCGAAGTATTCGCAGTGCTTCTCTGCATCAGCTTTCCCAGCTGCCGCACATTCAGTACTTCCTAGAAAATATATGTATTTGACTCCTCGCTGCTTTGCTCTTTTCTTTCCCCGTTTCTGTCTCAATCCAGACAGACAACTGTGCTGTCATGATTTTACTTTTCACCTCCCCACCTTATAACAGTATCTAGGAATATTCTACCAGAAAGAAGGAACCACTTAGTCTAGGCTAGACTTGTAGAGGATTAATAAAGTCACTTCGGAGCTGAAATGTGGGTGGAGCAGTTCACTGTGGCCTTATTAACATGGTGGGGGAGGGCAAAATGTCTCTTAGGCCTATTGTCTCTGGCTGTTTAGACAAAGACAGACTTGGTCTCCTTTTTCTTTCCCTCAAGCTTTCATGTTTATTGCACCTAGAAACCTGAAAGAGTTCAAACAAGTTTTCACATCATTATGCCGAATGAGTTTTTAAAAATTCAAATATTCTAACACACAGTCTCAATGTGCCTGAGTTGAGACTTCCTTGCTGTTGTCAGTTAGCCAACTTAATCTAGTTGGAAAATATTCTGTACCATTTTTTGAGCAGGTAGAACTGCTCTATGACCTGGATCTCAGAGGATGTCCAGCTATTTAAAAATGTTAAGATAAAGGTCACGCGGCCTTAATTGATATGTTCTTTTTCAATTACTTAAACTCTCAGAAAGTAGAGAATTTACCTGCCTCATCTTCCTAATCTGAAATCTAGGCACAATGGCTCATCTTTAGTAAGCGTTCAATAAATGTTTGTTGACCTAATTAACTATGGCACCCCAAATATTCATTCTTTCTTCTAAGGCGGTAGGCACAGGTCATGTAATCATCAGTGTATACAATTCGTATGTATATGAAAATGTTCATTCCTACTTAGAGAATATGCTGTTTGTGAATTTGCTTAAGCCTAGACACTAGTTCAGAGGCTAAAAAGTGATTCCTATTGCAAAAATGATGATTTCCCTGAAGTACAATTATAATACACCGGGGCGCCTGGGTGGCTCAGTGGGTTAAGCCTCTTTCTTTGGCTCAGGTCATTGTCTCAGGGTCCTGGGATCAAGCTGTATGAAGGTAGTATGGTATCTCTCTGTACTATTTTTTTTACAACTTGCTTTGAGTCAATAATTATTTCAAAATAAAGACGTTTTTAAAATTTTTGAAAATGTATGACTTTTTAAGTGAAGAGAATTTTGCCTTTATACGAAAAGAGTAAAGGGGCACCTGGATGGCTCTGTTGTTGTATATCTGCCTTCGGCTCAGATGATGATCTCAGGGTCCTGGGATGGAGCCCCGCATCGGGCTCTCTGCTCAGCAGGAGCCTGCTTCCCCCTCTCCATCTGCCTGCCTCTCTGCCTACTTGTGACCTCTCTCTGTGTCAAATAAATAAAATCTTTAAAAAACAAACAAACAAATAAATAAAATAATACACCCATTTGAGTTAAAGCAGTATGCCAGGGGAGAAGGGAAGATGATAAGTTACAAATAAAGAAGCCTGGCATTTATTTAGAAGGGGTTTGAAACTGTCTTTCTGTGATTCCATACGCAGAATATGATATTCTGCATAGACCTATATAAAGAACTTATAGCAGTGCCTTCTGCTTTGAGGCCTGTTGGTGTGAGCGCTTTTCATTTGATAATCACTCACTTAAATATTTTAGTAGGAGGAAGAGAGTGATTTAGTAGCCATTGTCATATATTATGTTACTCTTCTTAACTAAGCATGCATTCTTTTTTTGAAAAACAGCAAAGCTTTTTTTTTTTTTTAAGACTTTATTTATTTATTTGACAGACGGAGATCACAAGTAGGCAGAGGGAAGCAGGCTCCCTGCTGAGCAGCGCCGGATGCGGGACTCCATCCCAGGATCCTGGGATCATGACCTGAGCCAAAGGCAGAGGCTTTAACCCACTGAGGCACCCAGGGGCCCCAACAGCAAAGCTTTTTGAAAAAAGAAAACTGGTTGTACGATTCTTTCAAATGCAGTGTGCCACAAAACCCAGACAAAAGGAATCGGGAAAGGCTACCTACAGATCAATGTTACAACTATGCCGAGTCTTGAAGGATAAGGGGATTTAGCCTGGAGCCCGAAAGTGAGATTCATTTCAGAGGGAAGAGCATACAGTGTTCTTGAGCTTTGAGTTTAAACCAGACCATGTTAGAAATGCCTTTCCTGACTTTAAGGTAAATGTTATTTATGTTTTGTAGAGAATTAATAATTTAGGATAATCCTCCACCACCTCCTCCTCAAAAAAAATCCTCCTTTTTTAATATGGAAATTTGGGATTTATAATAACATGATTATTAAGTGTCTCAATGTGATCCCATTCATTTTCACTCTTGGCAAGACTTAATCTTGTTTATTTGTTCGTCTAGTCCATAAAATGGTATTCAGTCTATGTGGACGTCTCCAAGAACCGCGGGAGCTCCTGGGGATACAGGAGTGGAAAACCAGTGTGGCCTCAAGGTCTCATGAATCTTGTAGATGTTTGAGGCCATCTTCTTAACCGTGATCAACAGTGAGTGCATCTAGAAGAAAATCTCTAAGAAATGGATACTCATGTGTTACCTATTTTCTTTCTTTTCTTTTTGTTCTTGTTTTGCTGCTGCCCAATGAATTATCATAAAATTTTGTGCCTGAAAACAACAATCATCAGTTAGTATCTCCCAGTTTCTTTGGATCAGGAATTTTGGAGCAGCTTTGCCGGGCTGTTCTGACTCAGGGTCTGTCACAAAGCTGCAGTCCGGTATTGGCTGAGAGACGCCCTTCTGAAGATTAGGCTAGCCTGACAGCTCTGCTTCCAAGATCTCTGAGACCCATGGCTGGCTGATGGTGGGAGGCCTCATCTCCTCATCACTGGGCTTCTCCTAAAGAAGGTTTGAGTGACCTCAGGGCATGGCACTGGTTTCCACCAGAGCAAATGATCCAGCAGGCCAAATTGAAAGCTGTGACTCCTTTTATAACCTCGCCTCAGATAACACACATGATCCCATCCTCAATATCCTATTAACAAGCCTTAATTAAATGTGGGTGGGAACCACACAACAGGGACTGAATACCAGGAGGTGAACCCATTGGGCCCACCTTGGAAGCTGGCTACTACAATTACTAAGTCTTTGGAAAATTTCCACATCTCTGAATCTAATTTGTGGCATAGTTGTTAGTTCACCCATAAGTTGAATTTAACAGCTCTTTCAGTTTAAAAAAAAAAAAAAGGCTATTAAATTTAAGTTACAAATTTACAGGAGGTACTGGGCTTTTTGTTTCTTTGTTTTCAATTAAATAATCATCCCTAGTACTTTGAAACCATTATTCTCCATCGGAAGTCACCGCCTAGAGTAAGCTTTCCCTCTGTTCTCTTGAAGCATAAGGCCTCAATAAAATACTAGAGCAATTAATTGAACCATAATATGTTCTTCCCAAATAGTGAAAATTCTGACTCACCAAGGAGTCATTTCAGCTCTCCCATCTGCTGTATATCCTGAAATTCTGAGTAAGATTTCAAGTTTTCAAAATTTCCGGTTGGGAAAAAAAAAAAAAAAATTCAAAGTACTGAACTAATTCAAAATCTTACCAAGTGCTGGAATTCTTTACCCAATATCCCTTAGAGATGGTCATTGCGTAGATGGACTGTGTTGCATGACGGGAGGCTCACTTCTTCATGGGAAATGGTAAATCCATATCCAGAAGAAAGCCACCATCAGCCTGCAGAAACATCAGTCCATGGGTCTTAACTCTGCCTTCCGGAGCACTGTAAGTTAGGCTGGCCCTCTTTACTGTGACAGCCCTTCACATTGATAGCTGTCATTTCTTGCCCTTATGAACAGGCAATAAATCGACTACAAACTGATACTCTAACTGTAAGTCATTAGTTAAATCCCCTGAGGCCACATTCTATTCATCTTCTTTCAAGGCATTAACATTTCTTCAAAGATAGTTTCTAAATCAAAATTTGTCTTTCTCTTCTTTAGTCCAAATTAGTGACATTCGACTAAATGCAAAAGCAAATACTTGTTACATTTCTCAGAGACTATGAATTTAATTTAATGGCCCTGTAGAAATCTGAAGCTTAGCTGAAGCAAATTCCTTTCCTGCCTCCACATCTATTTTGTCACAGAAGGACTTAAAAATCAGATTGCAAATCCTCAATGCGACTGCCTTCTATCTGGTTGACAGGTATTCCTTGGGTTTGCTTGGAGTCAGGGATGAGATTACCTAGTCCCAAGAGTCCTATTTTCCCTTTTGCCTAAAGCCTTCCTGGTGTTAATTAGGTGTAAGGAGAGGTGCAGAATTAACCCTTTCAGGAGTAACATCTACCTTCCTTTCATTACATGTTCTGCAGCAATAATGAGGTTATTAATAATGCCCTTCATTGTGGAAGTTACCATACTTTAAAGGAATCCCTAGCATTACCTGAGAGAATCCATAGATCTCTTTCTCAGCCAGAGAGCTACCAGGGAAGGATTTGAGATTTCTTGACAGTTTGCTCAGTACCACTATTCTTGGAGGCTAACTACTTTTGAAAGAATCCCTTGGTGGTGGTGGCTGGTTTGTTGTCTTTTCTCTGACCTTCCTTATGTTGCAAATGCCTGTCTTGTGATAGCAGTATTTCCATCTGGCTCTGTGTTCCTTTGAACTGAGGCCACATGGAAAGATTTTTCTCTTTCTCTGTATTCCTCAACAATCAAGAAGGTTAAGTCAGGCTTTCTGGAGAGTTTTATCAATGCCAGTAGCTCGCCTATAGTTGCACACCATGGCAGCAATTGCTACATTTTTTAAAGTGCACTGTTGTATCAAAGTCTTCAAAATCATGTTGAAAAAGTAACATCTTTATATAATATAAATAGTGTTTTGGAACTACTAAAACCTGTGCTTTATACGCAGCCAAGAACAAGGCAAATATGCTTCATCTCTGCGTCTTTATTCCATTAACTTTCTTCTAGTGTCACCCAGGATCAGACAAAGGTAAAGGAATTGCTCTCTTCAAAGTAAAAGGAAAAGAGATGGCCTTGTCAAACAGCCAAGTGAAATCAGCTTTCACCCCAAATGTGAATGTTCTGGGTTTAAGAAGTAATTAAGAAGTCTTGCCGAAATGGGTTAGAAAGCCATACTATTTTGGTAGGTGGAAAGTTAGGCCGTAAGAATTTTGACAACTAATTGAAGATTTTGGAGATTAGTCATGGTAGGGAGATGAGAACTAAAATCTTATTCTCGTTGCTATTTTTATTGCATCTTTCTTATTTAAGTCATTCATAAACAAGGTGTAGTTCATCATTATAAAAAGTCATGGAGTAACATAAATCATTTATTTCCAGGAAGATTAGAGACATCTCTTTGGATGTCTTTTGTTTGAAGCTAAACTTTGAGTACTTTGGGAACTGTTTGCATGTTGGGAGAAATGAACCTCAAGAGATTAAAGTGGTCTTTTTTTACTTTTGTTCAGATTTTATCAGAAGGAAGGTATCTAAGGAAATTATAGGAATAAAATAATACCACATGATCCCTCTTCCTATAAATTGAACTAAGCCCCAAAATTAGTTTTAAATATATTATTATCCTTCTCAAATGGGATATTACATCATGGCCTGAAGACATTATGATCTTCATGAATCTCTATAT